>NW_012130144.1:597235-610218 GCF_000143395.1 Atta cephalotes
TAAATAATTAAATTAAATTATTATTATATATATATATATATATATATATATATATGTATATATATATGTATATATATATATATTTTTCGGTTTATAACATCTTTCGCCGTTGTTCGATACTTCTTATACGTGCTTGTGGTGCGCACGCAGATCGTATATCAAGCATACGGGACCTATAATTTTAACGCTGGTTCCGAACGGCAGTTTTTTGAAAGGTTTTCTTGGCAATAGATATTCTTGGTGGTTTGCAAGGTCAAAGAGGAGTGCGTGAAAAATTCTTTGAATCTGCCTTGGGATCTGCCCGAGATCTTTAGCATAGCAAATTAGTGAGCTGTCTGCTTTGTCTCGCTCGTTCTCAGTCTATCATAAGAATTATAAGAAGTTTTGTCCGATATTTGAAGCATGTGTTTTATAAACCTTGTAAATAAGAGTTAAATAATTAAATTTGGTTTATATCGATAACCCATCAAAAATATCTTTGCCAAGAATACTTTTCTAACAAAAATTTCGTCGTTCGGGATCGACGTGAAAATGTAAGTCCTACATGACTGTACAAACGGTGTGCGCATCACAGACATATGAGAGAAGAATCATCACCGTTGAAAAAAGATATTATCAATGTGTAAGTGTTGCAGTGCAATAATTCACAGTGGATAATGAACATAATTTACAAAAATATTTAGTATCGAAACATCAATCAATAGTAGAGCATTAAAAAAATATAATAAACGAATCGTTATCGCCATATTTCTTGAACTGAAATAATATGTACGAAAACTAAAGATGAAATGCAAATCTTATCCTAAAATATTTAATATGTTTAAAATACATAATGAGGCATTTGTCTCAACATGACATAAATGCGAAAACCATGAATTCTCTAAGAAATATTACTATTTGACCGATGTTTCAATACTATGTGTTTTTGTAAATTAAATTATGTTCATTATTTACTATGTGGATAACTCTAAATTTCTTTGTGCGAGAAAATTTAACCAAGTTAGATAGTAAAGACCAAACGTATATTGTACAAAAATTGCAATTCAATATAAAATTTTTATAAAGAATACTTACAGAAAGTTCTTATTATTTTTGTAATAAATTTCTTTACTGATTTAAGATACTAACAATCAAATCGACGATCAATTTGTGAGATTATATTATTTTAGTCGATTGTATTACAAGTCCAAATCGATCGTGTAATCATATAGGAATCTGATATAAAATTAAATATATGTTTAAAATATATGTAGAAATATTATTCCACACATCTAATTTTGATCGTAATTGACGCTTCTTTTACTTTCATAATTAATAAAGTTCATTAATAAAGTTCATTAATAAAGTTCTTTTGTTTATAATACATTATTTTTTTATAACACAAAAATCCTTGATATTTAAACTGCGTTTCTCAAGGAATGAAATTGAAATGTATCTATAATTTTAAATTTTTTTAAAGTGAAAGCATCTTAAAATTCAAGTTTGTATTCGAACAGTTCTATATTCCATTGGTACGTAAGGAAATCTTCGAGAACTATAAGAAATACTCTCTTTAGGATTTGAATATTTTAAGGAAGATACGTCTTTTGTTAACGAAAATCTTCGATTTCTTAGTCTAATGTGTACTGAGGGAAACGTACAAAATGATATTCTACGTTTTCTCACATAAACAATACATTTCTCGCAATCGCATTGCGCCGTGAGATTTCTCGAGTTTATCGATTCGTTGTCGTGCTTTCATTAAAATCGTCCTACCTCGTGACAATCTTAATTGAATCTTCTTCATCTGTAATACCTGCATAGATTCTATCTTCGTTACGAAGGCTTTATCGCGCTGCTGTAATATTGATTCCTACAATGAGGAACACTTAAATCCATAGTTCTTACTTCTCCCTTCTTATGTTTTACTGTAAAGAATTTATATCCTATTTCAGAGATGATACTATTTCTTTGTGCAATTAATATATATAATATATAATTAAAAAGAATATAAATAAATCCAAATCAGCATCATATATATTATTCAATATATTTCTGCGTTGATAGAAAAGTGATACGTTTCAACCAAATTAACAATGTTTCAGTATAACATTTTTTAAAATTCTAAATTGACTATGTTTTAAAGAATAGTGAATAAAAATAGCAATTTCTACAACTTTATTTTCCTTCCTTGTTACGCTTTCAGTTACAATTTCTTTTAAACCTGTCATGACTTTTAAAATTTGTTGTTCTTAAAACAATGAGTTTTCATGTTACAATCCTAGTAAATATAAATATCACCCTTTATTGGAGTTATGATACTTTTCTATATAAGCGAATGAACTACAAATAAGTAATTTTTCCAAAAAATATATTGGTCTTTAGGGTAATTTCTTTTTATTATTTAAAAAATACTAACTTTTTATTTATGTCATTTTTCTATCAACGCAGATGCGTGCATATCAGCGTCATGTAACGTTAATGTCATTTTCACGTTTCTCTTTATAAATAATTAACGCCTACACATACATATAAATAATAAGCACCTTTTCATTTTTCAATATATTTTTAAATCCTGTAAATATTGAATAGTTATTCACCCACACGTTTGCGTCACAAGGCGTAGAATAAATCATTGAGACAAAGGCTTCGTCAAAGCATTAATTAACTGCTTTACTTGTAAAACGTTAATCGTATTATTATTACGCTGATAAAAAAAATGTCATTATCTTAACAAGAAAATATTTTTCCATTACAGCAATGCTGAACTATAAGAAATATAATTATATAAGAACGCAGTGACAAAATACGTCATTTTTAATTAAATCATGTCGCTTCTATAAATTTCAAATTTAACGATATTATCTAAAAAATAATGCACATTTGTCTATCATTTTATTTACATGATTCTTATTAAGAGCACAATTAAAATACTTAAACAACTATAAAATGCAAATCCTACAGATTATCGATGTTTAAATTTAATTGATAACTTCTGTAGATGATTAATGAACATCGACGTGTTCGAATCTTGACACGTAACATTTATCCATGAGTTAACTTCACTACCACCTGCCGCGTCATTTGATAAATTGATTATATACGACACATACGATACATACAATGGAAAATAATTCAGCTGCGTTAATAATTTCAACTTTCATTATGACAATATAAAATATCTCTCGTATTCTCTCTCTCTCTCTCTCTCTCTCATTTTTCCCTAACGATGTTTTACAAATTATTTCTCTTTTTTAAGCTAAAAAATATTTATCAAAAATTTAGTGGAATATTTAACTAAACATGAAACTTCACGTGTATATATTGCCAGATGTTTATATGCATAGAAAGAATAATTTTTACTGATTAAAAAATTTAGCTAGCTATAGAGCTGAAAATAACTTTGTTGGACCTTCAAAATAATTACTTTAAGGCAAAAATTTTGTGATTATAATTATATTACAATTATAGTTATTACTGTGTACGATATAATATTGACAATAAAAATCTATAACTATTACTAACACTATATGTATATAATAATCATGCCAACATGTAATTTATAATCACATAGATATAAAAAGTTTTTCTCTCAAGAGTATGCAGGTATTTAAGATTATTTAACGACTCAGAATGTGACGTCTAATTAAGAAGAAAAGACTAATTAATTTGTGAATTATTTCGTGAGAAAGTGAGAATGATGCATACAACTTATTAAATTCCTAATAGACATGATATTTATGGCGCATCGAAATTACTGTTTGGAATGTACGATTCGCATACCAATAAGCTCATGGTAACTAGTAGCCAACGGGATAATTATTTCCTACTGGTTAAGGTTCCTAACCAATGGCGCAGTGTCAGCGTGCATAGAATATCGATATTTCGCCGGGCGAACATATGGTTAAGGCTAATTCACGCTCATCTGCATGCAGCGTAAAAAATAAGCGTAAATAATTTAATGAAAACTGTCGCTTGCACGGCATGAACCGTAAAAAATTGGCTTCAACATAAAACGAATTGTTCATCCGGCATGAATTGGCGGCGGAAAGTAATTACTATTCAATAATTTTTATAAAATTTCTCTGACAATATTCTACTTTACTGACAAAGATTTTCAAATATATAAAATTTATTATAACAAAACTATAATTAAGTTAAGATAAAGATAATTAAGATAAGATAAAATTATCTTTTGTTACAATTATTAAATAATAATTCAAATTTTCGAGTAATATTATTTTCAACTTAATCTATACTCGAACTTAATCTATGCTATTATATAGATTTCCTTTTAAAAAGTGAAATCATAAAGTAAAATTTTAACTTCTTTTATTGAAGGACATTAATGACTTTCAAAGAGCATGAATTCTACTTATGGTTAAGTGATATAAACAGAAAACCAATTTATATCTTTATGTATTTAAATTAAGTTTTAAATAAATATATATTTACATGCTCTTGAACATATATATCCAACACATATATATATAAAAAAAAACTGGAGAAAAGTTTGTTCCATCTGCATTAAAATTATGTTTTACGATGCAATAGCTAATGCACAGGCTTTTAATGGAGAACTCATTGCGAAGTGTGGAAATTGTTCTGTGAGAGTCCCGCAGCCAGTTTTCGCGAGAATTGACTCTGCTATCATAAATTTAATCATGACCACAGAAACATTTAGCGCATTTACGCTTAATAACATTTTATGCAAACATTAGTACTAGATGCCATAGACAATGAATATGGAAATTTTAGCTTGTAATTACAACAGCTATTGCAGATATTAATGTTTTAGCATGCTTACAATAAATGATATTTGATACGATTCTTTAGCAATATATCGATTTCAAGTAATAATGAGAGATATTTGTTATCCGACATTAAATACTAAATTTCAAATATATGACATTGTCACAGGAATTTTCTGTAATGTGTTTATTGCATTTAATTAAAGAAAATCTGTTATTTAATTTTAAATATGTTTCGCAGAAGCAATATTTTGCATTAATCGGTTTAGGTACTTTATAAATTTCGATACATCGTAATTACGCAACATGTTACGGTTTAACTTTTAAATTTGTAATTTCATCGCAAATTTAATTACTCTTTGTGTAACCGCCTGTGAATATTTCAAAGTTAGGCTTTTAATTAAACTTTTAGTCATTTTCACGATATTTCTAAGATATTAAACAAGCACAAAGAGTTACTCGAATATAAATAAAAAAAAATTAAGTAAGAGAAGATATTACAATTTTTTAAATACTATGTCCTGCAAATATTGATATAAACATTTAAGAATAGATTTTGATATATCAACACAGTCTCAAAAGAAAAAAATTACAAAGAAATTGTATAAGATAAGCATTGATACTATTATAATAAATCGCAGTTCTTTCAATTACTTCACATTACAAAAGATTGGGAAAGCAATGAAATTTATCATGAGATATTTATGAAATCGAAGAGAATTTATAATAAAATCGGATTTATGGGAAATATTCTATAATTGCTGTATAATACTTTAATATCGTATTCTCTAGAAATTAAATAGAACAATAAATTATACTATCAATTGTCCATAACTGGTTTATCGTAATTAGTAGTATTATATCGTATAATAATACTGTTAACGGCTAATTACACACATTACTTATACAAGATTAAACATTACTGCACAGATATGGATTTGCTTAAGTATCTTCAATTTAGATAAATCTAAAAATAATTTTTTTAGCATCAAAGTAATTATGTACGTTAAACTAGTTGCTAAAATGTCAAAACTTTTTGTAGCATTGTTTATTATACTTGAGATTCTTACGCAATTATAATCTTATTTTAAATCGACAAAATTACTTGTAGATTTGTAACGAAATTTTTAGATACTTTAGTAAAATCGTTTGTTTCGTGTGTTAATTTGTTATAGTCCATTCGTTTTAGAGTAATGGATCTATTTTATATCTATATACATTCGCCGCATATATCTAATACAATTTTCTGATATATTGTGATCTGAGATTTATTATTTCAAAATAAGATGAAGAATAATTTATCGCTCATTTGATCTTTGCTTCCCTTCCCCAACGTCAACCTAATCTCTTTTCTTAAATTATTAGGATTCGTTGCAGCCACTTCATTAATTTTACACAACATAATTGATTGCAAACGAGATTCGTGAGAACATGATTGAACACGCAATTCTTTAAACGAAACTCTCAATATTATTGCAACATGAACTTTATTACTTCGCGATAGAAGAATAACGAAGAAAATAAAATACAGTACAACGCGTTCCGCAGTTAGTCTTTGTGTCACTTCATTTTTTAATACCAGCTAAATGTCTAAAATAATAAAATGTATAAAATGGCTAAAATATAATATAATTTATAATTCTTATTCTTTATTACTTCGATTCAACTTTAAACAAATGAATTATATGAAAAACTTCTTCGATAAATAGCTATTATTTTTTGATACATAATTCAATCGCGAATATAAATCAGTTGCGACAGCTAATAAATGTTAATTATAAATAATCTCGTTTCGAAGTAAAATGTAAAATTACAAAACATTTCGTATTGTACTCGATTTAAGGCTCGGCATATGAATGTACCTCGGCGCAATAACGACATAAACATATCTACCGCATGTAGGGCCACATTAAAATTTCCAAAATTAGAACTTAATTACGTTAAAAACTCTGGACATTTCACTTACAATTCGGGCGAATACAAAAATACGTGTAAATTAGTACAGTTGAAACGGATAAAAGAATCAACAAAATAATTATTTCACATATAATTGTTAGCACTTACAATTAATGCAAAAAACGATTTGGAAAATAAACGCTGTTATGTTTTTATTTAAAATAATAAGTTTTATTACAGGTTTAAAATGTATTTACGTATTCTCATTATCTTTGAAACATCAATAAAATAAATAAATACATAAATATAAAATATATTTAAAGAATTCAAATTAATAAAAATAGTTTATATCACTGATTTTTGCTGTGCAATTGAATATTATATAACTCAGTAAAAAAACATTACATTTTAATATTAATTCAAACACATAGCTATTATAAATCAGAATTAGTACAAGTGAAAGAAGTTAAACTAAAATATTTAAAAAATTTTCTGAAACACTGGACCTTCAGAAAATTCTCCAAACGTCCTTGGACCTAAAAGAAAAAAGAGAACCTGATGGCAACCCTAACTGCACGCGACGTACGATAAAATATCGAGGCCGCATGTTTATTTTTTCAATGTTTTTATCTTTCAGTAGTAGTAGCGATCATCGAATCATTATTATACATTTTCGCGACAAATTGATATCGCATATGTAAAAATAGTCAAATTTAAATACAATTTAATACTATTATTGGCCAATTTTAATCATCTATAATTAAGAAATTATTGTAACTTTGACATTTTCATATTATGAAATTTCCTTTGCTTTAAGTAATCTTCAGAATATGCCACTAAAAAATTATACGGTGATTGCGGAACGGTCTGCACATGCCGTCGCGTAATGGCCAGCATCCGTATCGATTACATTACATTGCAGGCATCAATTACACGCTAGTATAACGAGAAGCCACGAGATTCCCTCCACGTCGTTACGACGCGATTCTCTCATTTACTTTTCCAAGGGAACGCTTCGTGAAGTGGTTTCCGATCAACGGCGGTCTTCGAGGATTCTGAACGTCATTGCCGAGCTATGCTCTCCTCCATTTTTCCTTCTTTTTCTCCCTTTTTTTCAATCGTCCACTTTTGACCGAAGCAAAAGCAGAAAAGGCAAATGAATCTCGAAGCGCTCATGAAGAAGTGCGCCTTTGCAATATTTTTAAGTCCAATAGAGGTAATGAACGGTGAAACTGCAATAGGTCGCTGCAACGACCTATTGATCTGTTATTAAAACATTGAGTATTGCTAATCTTTTTCCAAGATTATGTTTCTTCGTCTTGAAAATGATTCAATTAGTTAATAAGATAATAAGATAATGGATACTGGAAATATCAGCAATATTCTCAAAGCAAGGAATTTAATTTTTATGTTTAAATATAACTTATATTGGATAACGATTATTTTTAAAATCTCTCGAGGTTTTCTTCTCAATAGATATCGTCAAATTTCATGTACGAAGAATTAAATGATCAAACGGAGTCAGTAAGAAGCTGCACATACATGTTCGCACAAGCACGCTTGTGCCAAATCTACCAAACGTGTACGTGACAAATCCTGTGGGGGAGGGGGGGGGGGAGATGCGGGTGTATGAGAGAGTGAATCATTACAAGTGGGCTCAATGCTATTTAGCTGTTAGGCGAATTTAAACTATATACCTATTAATATTTATAAATATTAACAAAGATTCATATGTCACTCTTTGAACTCTTCGGCACATTTAGGGGAGAGTGAGGTAAATCGGACCTATTTAGATAGTTTTTGCTTTCTAAAGCGTAAATAAAATTTGATCGTAAAATCGAAAGTGCCAATGCGCGATGGAAAGATTATTTAATACCCTTCATTTTTGCTTCAGACCATTTTGACGTATTTCTCACCTGTGTTGAACGATAATGGAAAATATAAAAACGCTTCTCGGGTTCACAAGTCGAGTTGAAGTCGATTAATTTTGAAGGACCATTTGATTTGATATCTACTAGATTTTCTATTGATCTTCGAAAGAAGATTGACATTTTATCAATGCATTGATAAACTATCAATTTTCTTGATGTAGCGTTGATAAAATGTCGATCTTCTTTAAAGATTTTTCAATAGAATTCTTCAATAAAAAATGTAGTCAATCAAACAGTCCGAAAAATCAATCGATATCGATTTGATTTTGACTTATGAATCAAGGTTTTTCTAGTTTTGAACCATTGGTTCCAAATCGGACACGCTATTTTTATGAACTTTTACATAGAATTCTAAAATATTTTAATATATTTTTGTTAGTATTGAGTAAAAACGAACAATTTGACAGTTAAAAATAAAAATTTATTTTATTTAGAAAAAAAATTACTGATAATTTATATTATTAGAATCATATTATTGAATAATATTATTGAAATCAATAAAACTCGAATAAAACTCAATTGAACGATTTGAAATGCAATTGATTGCAATTGATCGAATAAAAGAAATGACGTTTAAATCAGAGAAATTTTTTCTTTAACCGCAAAGAAACATTTTTTTTTTTAATTGAAGAAATCTTTCTTTGAGTGAACATTACTCAAAAAATTACTGTAAAATTACTGTACAATTGTTATTACAAAATATTACTGTAAAATTGTTACAAAAAAATTCGACAATTTAAGAATTATTTAATGTACATAATTACTAAAACAACTAATAAATGATGAAATTTGTAGAAAAGTTATTCTTCTCGTCAAATACATTTGTTCATTAAGTATGACTCACATGAAACGTGAAATCTGTCTATATGCATCATAATGTTATTTTCAGCAAGTAATGAATCTCATCTGGGCTCATGTCTATAGATTTGAATCTGTAAGCACATACGCAATAAATGCTAAGTAAAAAAATCTATACTTATTTAATTAGCAGTTACAATACAGTTAAAACTCTATTTAAATACACTATTTTATGAATGTATCAAATCATAGCCTCTTATTGTTCAAATGCCTTCAAAACTGAATATATAGGTTCAAATAATATTTAAAAGAAAGAATAATGGACTAATTATTCGAATATGAAAATTATCTACTTAAAGATATAATAAATATGAGTTATTCTCGATATAGACTAAATTGTTTAACTAAATTGTTTATAAAATTTATAAGATTCATAAAACACACATTTCAAATATCGGACAAAACTTTTATAATTTTTATGATAAACAAATGTTAAATATTTAATTTCTTTATAAATATATATGAACAAGTGAAGGAAAATAAGCAATACAAGTAATATTTACTATCGTCTTCCGGGATTCTGTCTGTAAATGTGTACCAGTCTGATAAGAAATTGAAGCTATGTTATTTCCTTCAATTACTGATAGATTTATTGAAATAATTATATTATTTTCTACAGTACATGGTTTCATCATTTATGTTGTGTGCCAAATACTCGACTATATCACGAAGTTTAAAATTAGAAAGACTGAATTTGACGATTTCCCTAGAAAGATCATAGAAGCCAATTTGATACCAGGCATATTTTTTTCGTAAATGACAAATAGAAAATAATGAAACGTACATGTAATTATAATTAACAATACCTTAATTTATTGAATATTTTAAGTCATAAATATGTAAATAAAATTGTAAAATATGTACGAATGCATGAAAGCCATGAAAGAACAAAAAAAATTGTAGCAGATTGAATTTCGTGCTGCCTCGATCTTTCTAAGTAAATAATTAAATAAAAATTCAATCATTTTATATAACTGAAAAAATTTTTAATCAAAATTAAGAATATAAAACGATGAAAAGTCACAAAACGTGAAAGCAAAGTTGAAAAATGTAAATTTGAATTTCCTGGAGCCAAATTGCTATCTCAGTCCTTTTAGTGTCAAACAGATTACAACAAAATCTGCATTTCATCCTTAGATTTAATATCAATTAAACATGTCACAATGGCCATATATTTAGCATCTAATTACTTTTTTACTAAAATGTTTTTTTAGCAGATGATTTTTTAAAATGTAATCTTTATATATAAATTACTTAATCATAAATCTTACATTTATAAGAATATCTTTCCTTTTCTGTAAAATATTATAACAATATATGCTTTGGTTAATTTTGTCAATGTTGTTTTCGATAATTTTTTGATCAAGAAATAAATGTACTTTCGTCATTGCAATTTCGTCATAAGTTTCAAAAATCACATCTATCACACTTTATTTTACCATTGCCTATTCTTTTACAATAGTTCCAAGATGACATCGAATTTGACATTTGACGCATGATACTTCAGATCATGTAATACTAAAATAAATACAACATATTCATGCAGGGAAGAAATGTTCGCGGAAGGTCGAAGAGTGACATATAAATCTTTGTTAAAATATTGATACAAGATTTGAATTAGCTTAACAGCTAATAGCATTAAGCCTCTTGTAATAATTTAGTAATCATTATGTTCTACGTACACAAGTGTTCAAATTAAAATATATTTTACAAATCCAAAAGATGGAGATGTTTGTCTCTTGCATGCAAAACTGCTACCGTCGCATTATTAATCCATTTTATTAAATAAAATAGCGATTAATATGGAAGTAGTATAATTTGAAAGCAATAGATTCAAAAAATTTTAAAATCTGGATAGTAATTAATTTGTTTAATATACTTTATTCTCATAGTTATATCATTACACTTCAAATTATTTATTATATAAAATTTCAACGTAAATAAAAATTGAATTAATTTTTTCTCTTTCATGAATTAATTCTTTTTCTAACACAATTATATATTTCAGGCAAATATATTAGGCTGATTCATAATAAAAGCGTTATAAGTTTTACAAATAATTTTAATGGCGTTATATTATTGCTATGAAAGTATTAAAGTATGCAAGTA
Source organism: Atta cephalotes (assembly GCF_000143395.1). Classification (NCBI taxonomy): domain Eukaryota; kingdom Metazoa; phylum Arthropoda; class Insecta; order Hymenoptera; family Formicidae; genus Atta; species Atta cephalotes. The sequence continues at coordinate 608,760 of NW_012130144.1, forward strand.
TTAAATTGAACGCTTTTTTTTCGATATGCACTTTTTTTAATGTATTATTTAATCTTTATTACAAATCAAATTAAAAATGCAAATGCAATTTTTATTTTTACTTTTAAACTAATTAATGGAAAATAATTTATCTTTTGAATATAATATTAAAATGTTATTGTAATCAAATACTCAGTACATTATATTTTCAAATTCATTTATTAATATATTAATACGTGTATATTTAATACACATATATGTATATATCGTGAAATTTAAAGAAATGATTTAATGGATATAATGATACAAAAATTAATTGTATTAAACAAATGAATTGCTATATAGATTTTAAAAACTTTTGGAATCTATTGTTCTCAAAATATAGCCATTTTCGAATTCATAAATCGTTATTTAATTTAATAAAACCGATTAATAATGCAACGATACTAGTGTTATATGCAAGAAAAAAAAATTTCATTTTTTGAATTTCTAAAATGTACTTTAATCTAAACTCGTACATGTACGTGATTTTGTAATTACAATGACTGAATTATTCAAGTAAATCGATGATATTTGAATTTGCGTCTCATATTAGTTATAATTTATATGTGTAACTCATGTGAGACGCATATAAAATACAATATTTTTATGAGAATATATATAATTAAAAAATTAAATTTGACATAAAATAGATTCATGTTAATTAACATTAAATTAATGTACTATGACAATATTAAGAATAGTATTGTGCATTCTGTTTATTACTTCCTGCTGAAAAGATTGTTTTCTTTATTTTTAATGTGGCCTGTTTAAAATGTGAGGATGAATGTCTTCAGAAAATTTCCAATTCTTTCAATGCAGATTTATGAAAAGAGGGAAAAATGAATGTGCTTGCGGATGTTGGAAGAAAAAAAACCGACCAAGCTTTTGACCGGATAATAAGTAACTCGTTCAGTGCGATTTTTCCAAGCACTCTTTAAAGCTCTCCCGGTGACTCATCTTGCTCTGTGCACAGCCTCGAATGAGATCGAGAAGACTGAATGCATCGAGGTCACGGATGCTCGCGGTCGGTCGCATAGTTCCCCATTCGCTCTTGGGGGTACATCCCTTATTCGGGCCGTGGACTCGCTCCGGGCTGGGGAATGTCGGATAAAGCTCGTTGGAAACCGCTAAAGAACGGCTCTGCGACGAAGAGGTATGCTGCTTTTCTTGCTGCGGAAGCTTTAGACCATGATGAGAAGGATGAAGATTCGACCTCGTCATGGCAAGCGCTGCAGGTTTTTGTTCTAAGAGAGAGAGAGAGAGAGAGAGAGAGAGAGAGAGAGAGAGAGAGAGAGAGAGAGAGAGAGAGAGAGAGAGAGTAGTAGTAGTAGTAGTAGTACGTACGTACGTACGTACGTACGTACGTACGTACGTACGTAACGTACGTACGTACGTACGTACGTACGTACTACGTAACGTAACGTAACGTACGTACGTA
>NW_012130144.1:612365-635963 GCF_000143395.1 Atta cephalotes
CATTTACTGTGCCAGTTTGATAATGCAAGATTTACGACAGGAATGGAGGCGCCACATCCCGTGGATAGCATCCGCAGGCGGTATACTAGTTGCTCTACAATCGATTGCAGAGAAAGCTTTACCGGCCGTCGGTGGAAAGAAAGAAGAATCTGTGATCCATTTCTCGTAAGTCCGGAAAAATAATTTTAATCTCGTTTTTCAAAAATTTATTCCTTCAGTCTTAATATGTTATACTAATAAGGATTTATTTTTCTAAAGTTGCTTATTAAGTTTTCATTAATTTTTACCATGTAAACCTACATGATTTTATTGATCGCTGAAAAGCACCTCTGAATCTTGATGAGAGATGGCGACAGGTTTCGTTTAAAAGAATGCTAAAAAGACTTGAAAATGACTCAATTATGACAAAAAATTTAATCTTTTTTTTGCAATTTTTTGTACGTTTATGTTTAATAAGTATTTCTGATTATGTGCTACTGTAAAAAAAAATAGATAAAAAAAATTGTGATTATAAAGTCTGCTCATTTAAATCAAAATCGATGTAAAGTTCGCTAAGAGAAAGACAGACAGAATGTTATCCTTGTAATATTAAATCGATATTATACGCTGGCCTTAAAACGACTAAAAATAACTTGCACCAAAATAGATTTATGTGAATTAAATATCATCGAGTTAAGCCAAAATAAAAGATTTGTAGGAAAAATCTGTCTCCAAAAAGAAAAGTTTTAATTTAAATTCATTTAAGTCAAATAAATATTTATCGTGTTCCATTTTCAAAAATTAATAAAAGAAAAATATAATATATTATTAGAGATTATAAATAACTCTTGCCAACTCTAATAAATAACTCCTTTTCCAAAAAATTTAAGTTTGACAGTCTAAAATACGAAAAACAACAAATTTTTAATAAATAAAGCCTTTTTAATAAAATTAAACTCTAATAAATAACTCCTTTTCCAAAAAATTTAAGTTTGACAGTCTAAAATACGAAAAACAACAAATTTTTAATAAATAAATCCTTTTTAATAAAATTAAAATAATTGTTGTTGCACTTCCTCTCTTAACTTGACACGTAGCATAGCATGTACATATAAATGTTTAACAGATTGATTTCTCATTCGTTATTGTTTTCATTTCTTATATATACATATATCTTAATTTTATTATCAACTTACAATTCTGGCGCAGAATCAAAATGCAGTTTAGTTAGCATTAATGCGTAAATGAGGTGATTACACATACCTGAAACAAAAAGAGAAAAACATAATTATATAACAAATTCGTGTCGTTGTAAAAATAGTATAGTAGCCTAAAAATTCATTTCCTTCATTAGCCTAAAAAAAGGTGATTTGAAAAGCAACAGTGATTACATACAAATTTATCAAAGTACTGTACGTAATTCTACTTAGATTTATGATTTATCCTGTTGCAGCACGCACTTTGAATTAATTATGATTTTATCGAAGCACTCTACACATCAATACAGATCTGGCCGCAGCTCAACGCAAAGTCACGATTTTTCTTAAGCAACGTATACTTGGCTTAAATGTATTCAATGTATTCGTCATACTAATTTGTAATGTAGAGTTGCAAGATACATTTAAATTTTAATAATATTTGCATGTACAATAACTATACTGCTAGAGTTTTGTCTATTTTAATTCTTTGATATATTCATTCCGAAGAAATAAAATAAAAAATAAATTTCTAAATCGAAAAAAAAACAATATTAATTTAAAGCTAAGAGAAGTCTTTTGCAATAGAGATATAGAACACAGATTAAATAAGTTTTATGAAATAAAACATAAAACATGAATTTAACCAAGAAAAAAGAAGTAAAGTTATTGCCACGTATATTTCTGTAATTATTCTAATGGTAAATAATTTTGAAAATAATTATTTTCTAACAAATGCTTTTCAGAATATATATTTTCTATATTTAAAAATAAAACAAACTTTAATTCATTTATTTATAATTACGGTAGATAGATTAATAAATATATAATTTTGATATAATTAGATACAATTGAGAAAATAGCCTTTTCTAAAATTATATATTTTCAGTAATTCTTTCACACGCAATATATAAAACTTTAATTTAAAACTTTAAGGATATATTACATGTATTTTTGGATAAAATAAGACAAATATGAAAAAATTATTTTTTTATATTGTAAGTATTCGAAAGTAATACAAAAATATGACAGGGACTTAAAATCTGGATCAAAATTATTTCAAAGAAATATACATGTTTTAAAAATGAATAAGATAATGTTATCATTTAAACTCTAACTTATGTTATTAAATATAAATATTGATCTTATTTAATTGTTTCATTTCACATGTATATAACATTATTTTTATATAGAAACATACTTTCTAATTCCATTCCCTTTCTTCGGAGAGAGAAATCATATACCTGATATAGGTTTAAACAGAACTTTAGACAAAAACACGTTCGCGTTCATTTTAAACGGAAACTACAAATAACTGCAAAACTAATTACAAATTAATTCGCGAAAAATTGGTTCGTGCAATCCTTCCACGTGGAAGATAATTACAAGCTAACGCGAAACACTGAACTCAAATTTATTTTTTCCTTTCTCTTTCTCTTTCTTTTTCTTAAAGGTACTTCATCTTTTACGCTCCTTTGAATTATACGCACAGAAGCGCGATAATAAGCTTTCATGCATTTCAAGCATGAGTTTCTGTTTATTCTGGTACGTAATTTTACTCTCAACCGAATCGCACTTCAAATGGACGATACTTGAAAGAATGGGAGCATGAAAACTTGGAAATTCATGTCGGTATATATGTTTAATCTAGCATTATTAAAGTAACAACAAAATTAGCAAAATTCTAATTACCTACGTTGTGCACTCATACAAATACACATAGAATAATGAGCGAAAAGGACTTTCGAGTCGTCGACATCAGGAAGAGCATTACAAAAATCGACTTCAAAGTAACACAGAGATGATATAAACTTTCCAAAAACGTTATAGAAACCAATTATCATCGCTGAATTTTCTTTGAGCAATAAACTTCACGATAGGTAAGATAAATTTTATTTTGTTAAAAAATTAATGAAAACATTGGGTTTGTAATAACTTTCAACTTTCAAAGTTTCAACCAATAATTTCTTAAAGTCAATTTCAAAATAAATTTTCGTCCATTGCACTTCTTTAATTAATTCATCCGCGTTTTTTTTTCATCGAAAAAATATCTTCTTTTTTTCGCATGTATCTATATTTTTACAAGCGAATGTGCATCTCTCCGAGTAAATCCTCTGAAAATTTATGTTCAACAAGAAGCGTCCTTTTATTGGGCGCTTAGTACGACGACACTGACGTGCCTAATTTGATTACAAAGGAAACCGTCGTGGACAGCACGATTCGCTGCTTATTATGCGCGTCGCATGAGGGAGACGCACGAGAGCACGATGACATACCTACGCAGGACACGTCACACGCGAGAGGGATACGAGATACCTTTGCATCGTGTACGACGGCATTGTTTTCCACGCGAAGCGCACTCGTACGCCTTCGAAATACATTCACCTGCGTGACAGCAGCGTGATCAATGGCATCGTTGTACTAGACGGAAAAATATAAAGATATCACCGTTTGACCCTTCAAAATGTCATCTGGTAACGCATGTATTGTATGCGTCCGAAAATCGAGAGAAATTCTCATCATACATTCGATATATCGGAGGGATTTCGAATTAAAGAGAATGCAGTCCCAAATAAACTATTTTATTTGTTTTTATAATTTAATCAAAATAAATTGTTATTTTTACTTATATTATTTTATTTTTTATTTTTTTCTCGAATTTAAGCTATATACTCAGAAAATTTATGTTAAATTTAACATTTCACGTGTTCTGAACGGTCCACTCAAATTGTGTTAAATTGACATCAGATGAATATATTAGAAAATAACACAAATATTACTAGTAATATTATTAGTAAAAGAATTAACTCAAGAAATGTAATACTGACATAATTTAAAAGCAAATTACATGGAAGCATATTTTTAGTTAAAAATAACGTCATATTATTTTTAATTAACTTCTGTGTTAAAATGTAAATCAATCCATTTCTGTGATTAGTTTCAAAGTAAACAACATCCATATTAACGTCTGCATTTACAATTAGTAGATAATAAATTAAAAAATCAAATTTAACATTTTTCGAATTAAATTATTTAATTCATTATTTTATTTAACTTAATGATATATTGAGCAGAAGTAGCAAAGACCTACAACAAAAATGGCTAAAAATAATTTAAATTGAGTATAATTTTATGTTAATTAACATTAACATTTGAATTTAACAGTGCATAAATCCTGAATAAACAAAGATAAACATAAAAAAACTTAATCTACAAATGCTTGCTTCTTATTATCACAATAATTTAACGATAGAATTATGAAATAAGACAAAAGCATACATATACTAGAGTCTTCCTGTCTTTCTGTTACGGACAAACACGCGCCGTTACAATAGCAATGTCTATGTTGAATTACAAATACATAGCACGTGTAAACCTTTACCCGCGCACTTCCGGTGCTAAAGGGTTAAGTGCAGGGAGAGAATAAACACGTAATGCGTATACGAAAACAATTTGCGTGTACGACCTTACTCGTCTCGTACGACGTATGCCTCTGACGTGATTCGCTGTGTCTACGAAACGGCAACGATATCGTACCGGTAAATACGGGACAGTGTATAACAGTAAAACGGAACCGTAGGATGAGTTCATACGTATGTAGGTGTACACGTGTATGAGTTTATGTATATGCAAGTGAATGCGAACTGAGCGCCTTGTGGCAGTGACAGTTACGCGTCGCGAAACGCGCGACCATTATTACGAGGCTCGACAGTTTCGGCTCGCAACTCTGCAATGTCGAGCATCATACGTATGCACGTGCACTCAAGTGTACGTGTACGTGTACGTGTACGCGCGCGCGCGCGCGCGCGTGTGTGTGTGTGTGTGCCTGTGTGTGTGTGTGTGTGTGTGTGTGTGTGTGCGCGTGCGTGCGTGTGTGTGTGTGTGTGTGTGTGTGTGTGTGTGTGTGTGTGTGTGTGTGTGTGTGAATATGTGCGAGTACCTGTGCTGAGAGGGTGTGAGAAATAATGCTATTTCATTTTCAACCCATTCCTCACATCTATTCAACCGCTCGAGTGACAGCATGTAGTCGACGAACTTGTACATATGTATATGATGTATTTTGCCGGAATATGATATCGATTATCAATATCGATAAGCAATATGCAGATTTTCACCAAGACAAGGAATAACTTGTGCAAAAGACACTACCCGACTGTAATTGCAGCTTAACGAGCTTCGTCATTAGCGACAAGTTAGGTAGGTAATATATAGAGAAATTTCTACATACATTACAGATTGCTGAGAATTTCATATGTGTAGGTGTGTGTAAGTAGAATTTAACGATAAGTTCATATTTTGCGTATTTGCTTGGTGATAAACACTTTACAACCTGTCTGTTGTGTAAGATAATGGATATATATTTTTATCTTTTTAGATCAGATAGAGCTTAATCTTATTACTCCGTTTCGCAAAAGATCTGACTCAATGATACATAAATGATTATATATTAAAAATATATTAATAAGTGAATATATAAGAATATTGAATTTAAATATAAAAAATTGTGAAATGTATAAAAAGAGATACAGAGATATTATTTTATTTTATACATATATATATATAGCATAAATATATAGCATAAATATATAGTACTGATAATATAAATAATATGGATAAATTAATTTATGTGTTTAGTAGAACTTTCAATATAAAATTATTTTTATATTTTAGTACTATATATTTCTCGGAGATATAATAAAGAGATATATAAACAATAAAAAATGGAAATAATAAAAATATTTATTTTATCTGTAGATAAAATATGAATGCTAAAATAACTAGCAGCTAAAATAAGCATCAAAAGATTTTTTTTTTGAAAGTTCATACAATTTAATTTAAAAAAACGGAGCAGCTTTTAAGTTTATATTTTTACATAAAATTAAAAGAGTAGATAAAAAGCGTAAAGTAAAGTTCCTTTAATATTTGGAATTAATTAATAACATAGTTCTTTAAAAATGTACTGCAAAATTTTATTTCCACACTTGTTTCTATTTCCAAATACTTTATCGATCTTTAAAACCGCGTACTTATACAGTAAAAAATATTTTATACTTGTGATAAAATCGATCTAGTTACAATTTTTGTGATAAATTTTTAATACATTTCTAAATGTTTATTTGATATAACATGATTGTGTTGGTTAAATATTTTATGTTAAACTGATATTCAACATTTCTTGTGCAATTTATAAATAAATAAACAATTAAAAATAACACAATTTAAAACACAAATTTTAGAATAAATAAATCAAATATGTTAATATAACATATTATAAGCGTAAAGTTTACTGAAACATGTTAATTTAAGACATTATTAATGTAGATTTTACTGAAGAAATTTTACTGAAGAAATGTTTTCATAATTAGTTTACAAATTGTGTCAGAGTGTTATGTTTATTAAGTTTTTATTTAATATTTATATTATTTTCTAACATATATATCTTGTGCTAAAAATTGACACAAAAATTTGAGTGGACCGTTTGAATAAACGTGAAAATATATCGAAAACAGAAATTTCGAATTGTGCAAACATATGCATGTGGAAAAAACAATTTCGTTAAAATATCTAATTTAGATACAGATCTGAAAATAGCTTTGCCAAACTATTAAAATAATTATGTAGGAAACTCAAGCATGATGAACATGCTGTAAAAAGTTTTGACATCCCAGTAATCAGTTTGAGCATCATACATAATCACTTTACTAGACTAAAAAAATTATTTTCAAATCTATATCTAGCTAATTTTTTAGATACTTCAGTAAAACCGTTCTTTCCGTGCGTATACATACGCATAAACACACATACACACATATACCGTGCAATCATTAGAGGGAGGCTTTCGGCTTAGGTGCGATTTTCGTGAGAGTTCAATCTCAAACGGTACCGACCTTGAAACAGATGCGACAGGCTGGTACCTTTGAAACACGTGCAGCCCATAATAAATCCCATCATCGGTGCGGATGTCGCCCAGGATCCTCCGGCCTGCCCTCAGCTCGCGAAGCGGCGCGAAGAGGAGCGCAGCGCGACCGATCCGAGGGGCCTGAGAATCGGGGCCCTGATCCACGACGTCCACGACGACGACGGTGACGGCGATGGCAACGATGACAGTGGTGACAGCGGCGGTGAGAAGCTCGCCGGTGGTACTCCCCACGATCGACGAGCCTCACGGACGCAGCGAACGATCAAGATCGCGAAACCGGAAATGTCTAACCGGCGGCACATCGCGCACTAACGACAACGTTCTCCCGCTCGCTTTTTCAGGCGCGGCTCGACGAGGACGCCGCGACGCGCATTACCATGGAACAATGGATAACGATCGGAGGGAGCCAATGATTCGCCGATCGCACGTATAAACACCACGTGATGCTTGATGAATCAGGGATCGCGGGAAGTCGTCGATCGTTGCTATAGATTGACTTAAATGCGATTCAAGTAGCATGACGAAGGACGGATATAAAGTTCCGAATCGTTTGTTACTACAGCGAACATGGCAGTATTAGATGAACGACTACGTGCTGAAAGAGATGTTAAGAGAGTTAAGCGATGAAGAATTATTTATGCTTGGTCTATGAATTAATGTAGATTAACTTTAATTTCGATTGAATTTACTTTTCATTTTTTTTTAATTCTTAGAATTAGAAAAAAATAAAGAGTTAGTTAAATCAAGATTAAAATTAAACTTCATTGATGGAAACAGGCATTAATCCTTTTTGTAGCGTGATGACAGAAGAGAGAGTGAATAAATTGGTAAACTACTCTGATAAGTCGCGGCACTTTTTATAAGAATTAACGGCCAATTTTCGAAAACTATTCTTTTGGAAAGAATTTCTATTTTCGACTAATTGCAGTTGGTTGATCCTTATAGGAACGTTAGATTCTATCTGTGGTGCTCTAGTTTGCTCATCTAGCCAAATTAATGATCCAATCTCTTCTCTAGTTGGATTAGATTAAACGGGCAGTTGTCGTGATAAACGACACGCTTTCATTATTTTACTATTATAACATTTAATGTCGTTCTACAAATTAGTGGTAGAAACAAGAAAGTTATTCGTATATCGTTGCATGACATATCACTATCCATTAGCAAGTTTTAGACGTTAATTAATCCAATTAAAACTTGATGTGTTAATTAATTAAATCAATTAATTAATAATAATTGTTTAAGCAGAAAATTAATAATTAATTATGTAATTAATTATTAATAAATTGATATATGTAACAAGATTAGAATTTCCATCATGATTTTATCGTGCCATAAAAATAATTTTGTGTTATTTTAAATAACAAATGCAAAATATAAAAAGAAAATATCAACATATATAAATATATAAATGTAAAAATATAAATTATATACTGAAAGCCATCTTAAGCTGCAAGGCAAGGATTAAGATAAAAATAAAATAATAAATCAAGAAAATATAATAATTTTGTGATATTTTAAATAATATTTTAAATATATTTTAAGATTAACATAATTAAAAATCCATCAAAATAAACGACAACATAAGTTTTCATATCATATCGTGTCATCAAGATTTATATTTAAAATCCTCTTCCGGTCTTCTCTCGATAATTGTATTTCTGTCCTCGACTGTCAGAACTAGGCAATCGTGGCCGGAAATCAGTCAAGGCATCATTCGATGATTCAAACGAGATACCTTCATAGTTTCATCGGTTGCGTGCGAAATTACGATAAGATTATCTATCGTTATATCGCGGATAAATTATTGCCTGTCATTTTCTAATACAATTTCACGATATGTTGGCTTATCGCCCATTCTGTAGTTCAAATCAAAAAGAGAAAAACAGATAACAGCACGTAATGATAGTTTTAAAAACTAGGACATCCTCAGATTGCGATTTCCTCACGTATAATTCTCCGCGGATTTTATCCTAATGGAAAGAACCGTACTTTGCCATAAACGACCGCCGCATGTATGCGCGCAATGCAGGTTTGTTCCAACGTGAAATACAAGCTTCTATCTGATGTTTTTTATTACCGCACTGAATTGCTAGAACTTTCTTTCTCGCTTTTGTCAAATATCAAACACATATACCTATTTCGCTTTAAGTACAGACTAGTTCAGCTACGAAAAACAGACCTATAATATATGCGCATAAGTACGCCTGTCTAGTTTAATATTACTTTAATATTACTTACTCAATTCCAACAACTGGAATTAGCTCATTTTGATTTAACCCCTTTGTTGATGATCTCGTTTAGGATCATCCTCTTTTATTTTTTTTTCTTAAACTGCTCGTTTAATTTTAATAAAATTTGGATAAGGGGTAATTTAATAATGCGAATCTGAAACCAAAATTAATAAATTCAAAATAATAGATTTAATATGACGAACAGAACTTTAAAAAAATAATTTAATTATTATAATATTCGGTTTTAAGAAGTTTTTAATTGCAAAGTAATATCAAGTTTCGCTTTAGTTGAAATTCATCAATGATACGTTAATACTAATTTCTAAAGTGATTTTCCAGCTCTGATTTATAAATCCTGTGACATTAGATCCTTCTTTATGGAAGTTAAGTTATTATTCTTTACAAATTCAATTTTTAGGCATTCAAACTTAGAGATACCAAGAACCTCTCATTACTTTTTAAACCTCTCAGATTACTTTTTAAAAATCTGAATTTTAAAATTCTGAATCAAATCAAATTGAAGATCAGAATCAAATTAAAAAATCCCAAAGACTTTTAGAAAGCAAGATCTTTCGTAAGTTACTTTGTTAGAAAGCTCTGGTTCTCAAAGATAACCTTTAGGATGGAAAAGCCACCTATAGTGGCACACACTGTCACATTTTGAGATAAGAAATACACTAAAATGATAAATTACAACAAATCTTGTTCCAAGAAAAAGCTTTAAGATTTAAAAAACTTTCGTCCCTTTTAAAGGTTAAAGTTTCAATGCATCACCTTCTGCATTTTTCTAAATTCTCAAATTTTAAACATCGATTGCTTTTTTATGAAAAGAATCAAATAACAATTTTAATGATGAAATATTTAATCGTTCATAAATCTTACTAAAAATCAACGAATGCATGTATTTTTAAAAGCACTATATGCTCTATTATCCATAATTATATACAGCTTAGTATTCATTGAAGTATCAACGAACGTTTGATAAAACAAGTGAAACATTATTACTTATTTCTCGCAGCTTTATTAGAGCTTATATAAAACTTGATGCACACACATATATCTCTTGCACGTGTCAACATCCGTATTTCACCGACTTTCAGGATTAGCTATCAGTTCCTTCAGTGCAATGAGTGATTAAACGCGCATTAATTTTACTATAAGCTTCCACGAATAAAAAATATGGAATCGCTTATTAATATTATTAATCCATGGAATCGAATGACGGCAAACGAAATAAAACACGCAATACGCTTTTATTAATTGATAAATATTCTTGCGCGCAATATGCGCTCCGCCGTGATAGCAACGGTTTCTGCCGACTTTCGCATTGAAAAATATAGCCGATTAAATCATACATTATGAAGTTGGACATAAATTACGATTATTTCGCATGCAAAATGTCATAATTCCGAATATAAATACAACGCTCGAATTTTCGCGATGCTCTCTCTATTACATTTTCATTGATCTCTTCGTTTCTGTATAATTCTTCACGTCATACAGTAAAACTCGCCTAATAGAAAATGCAAAGTAAGAAAAAGAACTGCCAAATTAAATGCGAGTAGAAGATTTATAGTAATTCATTCAATTTATTACGTATATTTAATTACATATAAAAGGATATGAATGGCTATTAAAGAAAGTATTCTTTTATGCGTTCCGCTAAATGACTATCTAGAGTGCTTTTACATCTCAATTAAAAATCAGTATTATTAACAAAGTATTGTATATCATTGGTTATTTTTCGATTTATTAATATTTTATTTATTTTATTTATTAGAGAATGTGAACATGGACTTATTCACAATTTTCTGAGAAATGTAAGTAAAATTAAACAAATATTACAAAAAAAGTAATATAAGTAACTTATTAAGAGTATTTTTTTAAAATAAAGATATTAATTAATCCTGCTAATCGATTCATTTATACTGTTTAAAAGTCTATTTGATTGAACTAATTTATATTCTACTTTATTTTAAAAAAATACTTTTTTTTGTATTTGATACGTCGTTTATTAATATAAAATGTTTTTTCTATGAAAATTTTTTATTCTTTATTTTTTAAAGTTTTTTATATCATACTGATTTAAACAATATCGTACATGTAATAAATTTGATCATAATTAATAAAACGTTTTTTTCTTGCGGATTTTTTCGATGAAATTGTACATTTAAAGGTCTGTAGAAAATAATTATTAAAAAAGAACATGAAAAGTTATTTAAAAAAAAAAATGTTGGACAATATCTATTTTATAACAATTTACATTTTTTTTGCAGCTGAATTGCAAAAATATGGTGACTATTCCTGGATTAAAAAGAAACTATACGAATGGAATGGAAAATGCAAATAAATTTTCTGTACCACGGCAGCGCATTCACATTTTATTACGAGAAAAGCCGCGCAAATGCAGCGTGGAAATCGGGATTAAGCGTGGAAACGTGAGTTTCGCGTTCTGCCGCGGATCACTCGGCTATACTGATTATCTTTGCTATCACCTGCCATTCTTGCTTGTTCATCACGATATATTAACGGAACCTGTCCAGGAAGGTGGGAGGAGAGGGGGGGGGAGGAGGAGAGGGGAACGCGGATAGCGAATCGATGCGATACGTGCCGGATGGGGAAACAGGATCGGATTGTACCGCGGATACGAGCTTGGCAAATACGTGACCATAGGCCGATCCTCGTTTACATGGCGTTAATTAATCCTGTGTAGTTTATACACGCATTTCGGTTCTGTGATTTTCCAAGCGTGACCGATAACAATTTGCGAACCATATGGAAATTCGACATGTCAGTACGTTCGCCAAATTAGTGGATATATTGTTTCATAAGCACGACGACAAATTGCATGAGATCGAATTTCATCCAATCATTTGCTTTTTGCATCGCTAATTATCACGTGGCAATAGTGACAAATAAATATACATATAGTAAATGATATAGTATATAGCCAACCAATGTCATATTTGGATAAAAGAAATTGGCAATATATTAGAAAGGGCAAAATATTCGATATCGTTTATTTAAATTGAAATTTTCTCTATGTTTTGTCTACAAACCAACGGCTGGCTGCTTAATCAAAGTCGTGAAATAAATGTGTAATTTGAACGCACACATGCGAAAAGCAGAAAACCATTTCCTTAGCAGACGGGAAGATTGCAATGCGAGGTTGCACGCGAAGTCTATGCACTGATATTAACATCGACGACCGTCAAGTCTGACTAGACGCGGGCCCTTACTACTGTGCGCCCCTCAGACATTTGCTGCCACTAGAAAGTTAAAGTTGATCCTGAAAGAGTTGCATGCGTGATGCCTATTTTAAAATTATTTTTGTGCTCAATTCAATCAATTAATAAACAAGAGGAAAATTTGAATAAATATGTAAAATGTGTTAAATTTAATGTCTATTAATTTTTAAATTATAATTTCATGTTTCAGTAAAAATGAATTCAATAAAATGAATAAATTTGCAATACTTTGTGTATCAATTTTATATAACTTAAAAAAATAAAGTACTTAAAAAACGGATTTACAGTTAGAAGAGGATATTGGAAGAGGATATTGGAAATTTATCCAATAAAAATAAATGAGCAGATAATAAATATAATTGTACACATATAATTATATCTATTTCTATAACATTCTATTTTTGATGAATATGTATTCTTTAAAATCATAACGCGGAAAATATATCTATATCTTCTATTTGTGGTTTCAGATCACGACGAGATGGTAAAATATATTACGTTATTGCGACCCAATTAGGAACATTATTGAATTTTAAGTACAAGAACGTAGAATTTAAGAAGTATTTCTTCAATTACGAACATTTGCAAAGGAAATCGATAATCTAGGACAAATACAATGAAAAAGCGATATCCGTTATTGGCAGATTTTTATTTTATAATATGAATTTACTCGATACCAACGAATTGCAGTAATTTTACATTGTAATAAAAAAATGTTTTTTTCCTAAGTGGTGTCTCCTTGAAAATATTTTGCAGAGAATTAACCTACAATTATTTAAATATGATTGTAGATTTCATAGCAATACAAAACGAGTTTAATTTTGTACATAATTAAACTGACTAATACTGTCATGTATTGAAATAGAAGAGAATATTACAATCGCGATAAAATATCGGATAATAATATTAACGCATTGCAGAAAAGTAATGAATAGAAATAGTATTAATTATAAGGTATACATTTTGGTAAATTTTGATGTAAAATCCAATCAATGTAATTTGCTTAATAACATAATTATCTAGATACAATGCTATAAGCACGCATTTCATCGTGTAATTGGTTCATACCTATAATTATGTATGTATAATTAGTTTTTATGAAATGTGTTAATTGTAAAATTAATACAGCATTTTTCACAAGATAAAATTTTTAAAATTAAGATCGAGATGAAAAAATGAACGAAATTTTATCAATTCGTCTCTAATAAACACAGTTATTAATACTCTGTCTGTAATTTGAATCTTTTTTAGTAAAAGCAAAATTTCATTTTCAAATTTCTCCGAAATAAAAAAAGGATGCTCTCTTCTAAAATTATTAAAAAACTATTTAGTAATGTATTATAATAGAGATGTTGAAAAATAACTCTGAATTTTTTCACATTTTTTGGAAGCTAAGAACAGTAAAAAAACTTCGATTCTACGAAGGAAGTAAAAATATTACAAACAGAGGGTTAATTATTTCATTTTTTCTTGTTACAATTGACATCTTCCTTTTAATCACTCGAGTTAAAAATAAATGTTCCTGTTTTAGTATATATTTTAATTAAATCCTGTTTTAGTATATATTTTAGTTTATCAAAGATACTAAAATTCCAATATGTTTAATCTTGTAAAATCAATTGTATATAATAGTTTAACTTTTAATATTCCGATTATATAAGCATCGTAATTATATATTCGAAACTTGAACTATTTCCGATTATTCGGAACGTATCGGTACAGAATTAATTGGCACGAGTTACAGCGCGTCACGTAATAAGTTTTCATGTTATCACTTTCAAAGTTCCAAAGTTCTTGATGCAATTATACCCACACAGAAATAATACTGATTTAGCATGAAATTATTATGATTTATTTCGAATTTAATTTAATACACTTTTTCAGAGCAATTCAGTTGTGTGCTTGTTAATGAAGTGCGAGCCGCGCGTTAATTTTAGTATGATTTTCTATTTTTCTTCGAACTCTCGCGCCGTAAACTGAGGCAACAAAATTTACATAAGAACATTACGACTGCCAGCCAGATGCAATTCCAGTTCCATTCCTGCAATTACGCTTGTTGTAAGCGCGACAGTTTGTGCAACTTGCAATTAAAGGAATGTCCGTCGCTTTGTTATTGTACCAGATTTTCAATTTGCAACATAAAGTTCACGGCAGAGAATAAAGTCAATAATAAGATATAAAACATATGAAACAATGAGTAATGAAAGAATAGGTGCTATCAATGTAAAGATATATGAGAGATACTGAAGAAATTCCATAATTCATAAACTTCGTTCTCGCTTTATGAAATAAAGCATTTCAAATAAATCTTGTGCATTATGTTTTTGCTTTAACGTGTTACGATATGAAATTATTCGTGATACTTTCTTGCGTGATTCTAGTGGAATAAGTTTTTTATCTCTTTGACATTTCTAGTACATTGGCGATTTTTATTTTATTCACATTGGCACACTAAAATTTCGCATATGCGTTTCATAATCATAATAATACTACAGCAGAATTTATTCACATTAATTTTTACTGCAAAATATTATGCGAGCTGAATTTTATATTTTTATATAACAAACTGGAGAGCGAAAATGGATTATTAAATTTGCAAAAAGATATACTGTAAATAAACTGTAAATAAACGATATATATATATATATATATAAAATCATAATAAAATAATTAAATTAGCTATCTCCAAAATCTAACAAATCATTTATAAATCTTTCACAACTATTAATTTTTTCTTTGGACGTTAAGAAGAAACACTACAAAATAATATGTAGAAAAAGCTTGAAATATCTGAAAATAATTTAGTAAAGTGCAGCGATAAATAAGATAGCACGTATTTCTCTCATAGTTATATAAAATAGAATATTATAGAAAACGATTGGCATCACTCGTCGATCGATGGAGTTCGTGCGCGAGGAAATACGTACAAATGTAGACTCATATAAACGAATCAATCGTACGGATAAATGACCGGGATATTCACTGTAACTCCTTTATCTTGAGCCATAATCACATTAGCGATTTCCGATTGAATTGTGATAACTAATGATGTGTTACAATTATTTTTTAACTGATCAGAACAATCATCGATTGCTTTGCTGATTAGTTGAAAAGTAATCGCGAGTGACAGTCGCAATCCAATCAGCAATCGCTAGTGTGGTTTAGGGAAGGATGCTGTATGAATCTGTGGACATTACTGTTAGAATGTGGAAAAACTATTAAGTTTCATTCATGCAGAAAAGAATCAGATAAATACCAGCATTCGGTCAGTTTTGAACTGCTCATTCTTCTTCGTTGAAAAAAAAAGGAATGATAAAGAAATAAAAAATAGTTAACTGTTTAATGATAATTGTGTGACAGTACAATAACAAAGACAATAAATTATGATATAAATCTTTATACTTCGCAAAGGAAAAACATAAATGATAAGCTTCGTATTTAATCGAGATAATCAGTTATTCAGTCTCTTTCTCTCTATTTCTCATTTTCTCTTTCAATTATTTTTTATATAGTCAAAGGTTGCAGAGAAAAAATTACATTAAGTAGAAAAATTAGACAAATAAGATAAACATTATTAACATTAGAACTATCAATGTTTTAACTTACTAAAATGATGAAGCGAATAAATTACTATGAAAATTAAAAAATAGAAAAATCAAATATTCGTAATACCTATATAGAGTATAAATACCTATATAGAGTATAATTATTGAAAATTTCAGAACACTATTTTTAAAAAAACAATATGTTAATCTAAAAAAAAAAATAGAAACGGTAATAACCGCTCAGTACTTCTAGTGCTAAAATATCGCGATGAAAAACTTTCGTGATGTAAAGAGTATCACGTGAGTAAAGGAATGTAAAGAAAAGAACATAAATTACCGCAGTTCGAGCTCAGTCCTATTCAGTATGTTGAATCCTACTCGGTATGCAATGCGAGAGAAAATGCGCGAGTTTATCCTTCGAGAGAACGGGGTAAATCAAGAGTAGAAACGTTGATTTACATCGTGAGAATGCGCCGCTACGGCTCACTATGACTATGACTTACTGAATTTAACTACGTAAACGTCCTTCGGGCTAGTACTTTGACTTTTCAACAAGTTAAAATGGAAAAACCAATCATCCCATCGATCGGCTTAAACTCGAGGCGAAGGAGGATAACATTCGTAAATCGTATTGGATGAAACAGATAAAGTGGACGATTGAATCGATCAATATGCATTTTCGAACATATGTTGGAATATTTGAAGTATTTGAAGCATTTGTAACGTGTTAGTATAACAAAAGTGAAAGTGAAGTAAACATTCTCGATTATATAAATCTATGACATTTACTTTTAGATATCAAAAGAGTAATAACTCAATCCCTTCAGTTAATAACATTTTATTATATTTTTAACTTCCATATGTATCGAAATATAAATCAATTAATTTCTATAGTTAACTTTAAAGTAAACAATGTTCATATTAATGTATGCACTTAGTAAATAATAAACTAAATTTAAGTCAAATTTAATACATTTTCTTGAATTAAATTGTTTAATTCCATTATTTTAATTAAATTAATGACGAGTAAGAATAGCGAGCTATAGAAATGATTAAAAATAACTTAAATTAAGTTTGACATTATGAAATTAATTCTCTCCGTGTTCCTTTTTCTCTGTATTTCTTTTCTTACAATTTCATAAACTCATCACTCAGGATGTATCTAATATTAATCGTGTTTGCACACTCTAAATTGGATAAATGATTCTATACAATTCCATATACAAAATTAATATTTCTCTATATAAGATTATATATGGAAAGAACGATTTTGCTGAAAGACCTAAAAAATTCTGCTAACTACAGTTCTGAGAATAATTCTGTTAAAATATCAAAATAATTACTCTCTAAATCTGAATCAGTGAATAGTCACTAATTACCGGTGGCATACTTACTTGGCACTGGATAATCAGTAAGTTCAACTAAAGAATGTTTGAACATTATATAATTAAAATACTGACATATGCTCGTTAATTTCAATCTGCCAATGCCATATTCATTAAATTTATGGATTAAAACAAAGTTAGTTAGCTCACATAATAAAGATTAAATTAAGTTAAAGATCTCACATTTCATTCACTGATTACCAGCACTGATATCAGTAATTATCCACTGATTCAGATTCAGAGAATATATAGTTATTTAGAAATATCAAGCATGATATTTCTAATTAAACAATTCAGCAAAAAATTTTGACATTCTAGCAATGAGTTTAAGCGTTCTATAATTATTTTGATAGTCCAGCAAAATTATTTTCAGATCTAGCTAAATTTTTAAATACTTTAGCGAAACCATCCTTTTTTCATATATATTTCTTTTCAATTTAATAGACTTTATAAAAATTTAAATGCACATCATTTAAAAAGAAATCATCAAAGAGAAATCTTTAAAATAATACTGCTTTACGGAATCACAATTACATGATGATCTAAACTAAATTTTGACTTTCATTCTAATTCAAGAGTTCTAATCAAAGAAAAGGGACTAATCAATGGATGAAAGTCGGCATCAAGATTACGACCGTTTCAGCAGCTTGGTCTTTTATAAATTAAACTACAATTGAATCTGCATAATATCCGCTCATTTCTAGCGTAGTTACAAACCACGCATTTGATCGCATGATCTGCGAATGATGCCTGCCGCTATTCATTGTTGCCTCGCTCGGAAATAACCGGTTGAACCACTGACATTGAATAGCGAGGAAAGCGTGGAAATAACGGACAGTGTGAAGAGATACGCCTTCCTTTCATTCGCCTCGTAAAGCCGGTCAGTGAGATGCCATTCGATTCTTCACTCTTTCCAACCTCTGATGATTAAATAGAAGCTATTGCTTCCGTGTAAAGTGCAAATAATAATTGATTCTCAGGTGCAATTTTCATCTTATTTTATAAAAATATACTCGTATTAAATTGAACGACAGAATCAAAGTATCTACTTCGTTTTTTATTTCAGCGGTAATTTCGCGTAATTTTGCAAACGCTGTATATGTTCACTCTTTTTTTCACCATCTTTCATACTTTATCACATTACATTGGTTTTAAAATATGGATTTAATTTTTTTCTCTCTGATTAAATTAACCCTTCCATTCTTCTGTTTTAGTACCTCTTCTAAATTTCATGATTTTATAAATTGTTCCGCAAGAAATAAAACTGTAAAAAATAGTGAGAGTCAAAAGTCAGTTCCGGAATAGAATAATAAAAATAAATTGAAATTGCGCAGATGTAGAGATACTATCGGCGGAATCCGCGCTCTTCCGTCTTTTCATGATTTTATGAAAAAGTTCGCCAAAAGAGGAAAAGGGATGAAATGCCGCAAGCCGCGTAAATTTTGTACCGAGTTCCATTACGCGTTATAAAGCTTGCGCAAGGAAATCAAGTTGATAGGTCGATACACGTTCCGGATCGATGAATACCGAATTGCTTCGCGGTCGTTAGATAATGCGTGGAATTCATCCATCGAATCCAGGTCGCAGTTCGCCGACCTACCTACACTCTGGCCGATGACGTAAGACTCATGACGCACGTTGAGCATCCTCGAGGATGCAAAACTAATAGGCCATTAACCTTTATTACATGTTAAAATAAATATTTTGCAAAAATAATCAGAAATTAACACGAACTTTTAACTTCCTTCTCGATCTAAAAATATTTTCTTGTGTATGTGTGATATATATGTTTTAACATATAATAAAGATTAATCAATTAGTTTTACATCCTCGAGGATACTCGGCGTGCGTCATGAATCTCATATGATCGGCCAGTGTGTAGGTGGATCGACAAACTACATATATTATTTTCATAAAATGTTTAAGAATATATTATAAGTATTTTTAACGAAATGAAAAATTTATATAAAAGGTTACAGATTTTCCTATATTGTATCTGAAAATAATATATGTAATATATGTAATAATATATGTAAACATAAAAAAGTTTCGCAGCAATTTAAAACCTGAATAAAAAAGCAGTTCAATAAGAAGTTGATATGTTTAAAAAAATAATTAACATAAAATCCGAAAATGTTCATTTAAACTATAAAATTGAATTAAACTGTTAACCTTTTTAAACTATTTTATATGTATATAACATTCATTTTTATGTAAAAAGTTTAAATTTCCAATCTCAATTATTTCTTGTAGAGACCTGATACATTCTTAAAACCACGTGTATGCGCGATATTTTAATTAATCCTCTAATTATGCAAAAGAGAAGAATCGAACATGATTATTAATTTAACACAAAAAAAATTCAATAGAATATCGAATCTTCACGCGAAAAAATTAAACGAAATACATGATTGAAAAATGCATTGATTTATACCACAAGTCAACACGATGCACATTAGAGACAATCCTTTTGATCTATTCTGAGATTTGCATACGGACGGGCTGCCGGTGAAGCACGCGTGTGTTCCTTCGCCGCCACATATGCATTTGTGTACACGTATCTAGGTGCCAGCCACCCCCGCGCGCTACAAACGTCGCGGTACGGGACGCGGAGTACGTTCGTTGAACTTTGACCCGGAAATGGCGACGGCGCGACCGCTTTGTGCTTGGCCTTCGACAACAGGTCGACGAAGCACATGCATACGGCACACCATCAACGAGAAGAGAAACGAAAGAGAGGAAGTCGCTTTTCTGCCTGAAAAACGACTATCGTCGACCTCTCGAGCAGCACGCTTCCCAATTCTAACGCCGATTCTCTGCCGAATTCCTCAACGATTTCAGAGCATGTTCTCGCGTGAAAATGGAAACTCGAAATGCATTTTGATTATATAAAGAACACCAAATGAAAAATGAAAAATTTTAAAGTACTAGAAAATGTATCTAAAAAAAATCCCGCACTAATTATATATGAAAATTGGGTAATAAAAACTTAATTTTCATATATATACAGATAATATGACTTATAATACGAACAAAAGATGTCATAGACACAATGACTCAATAATGGATAATTTTTGAGCTATATGATATATCAAAGATGTTATGTTAGCAAAAGTTTTATTTAAAAAATCATTATTGAACCTTATCTATGATAATTTCCACCTTGGTTATCATCTGATATACCTTATTTCAATTCCAATTTTCTATATAATTAATATAATTTTTAATATTAATGATTATTAATATTATTAATATTATTATTATTATTGATTTGACAATCAATTTTATCTGTAGTATTACTGTTCCAGCTTAAATTTATGATCGACTATATTCGGGACACTGCTTGAAATATTCAAAAATATATTTTTAAGCTTTTCATGGATATTTTCTTCAAAAAACTACGTAGTTTACGGTTTATCTCCATGTCTTAATACGTCGTTAAATGTCAATGTTTCATGAACATTGTAGTACTTTTACTTCATCAGGAAATGTTTACGAAGTTGGTATTTAATGTTGTATCAAGAGATAAACCAAACGGCGTAACTTCTACTGGAAAATATTTCAAAAATTTATACAGAAATATATAGATACCAAGATTTAACCTTAATCTACTTGACACTTCGTAATGTAAGAAACTAACTTAATTAATTTACTTATTTGATTTATGAAAAGCTTTCTTCGAGAAACACAAAAATCGATTAGCAGACTTGAGATTATCCCATTATTCTTCTCTGATACAATCTAACCGATTTAACGTGTTAGCTATCTAATTCTGTCTAACTCAATTTCCTTTCTTCGTTGAAAACGGGAATAGAATCCAGCGACAGATAGCAAATAACCAATCCAATGTTAGTTAACGCTATTCCAAGATTGATTATCGACATATGTACGCGCGATATAGCAATTATTGTACAACCCGCAACGAAACAACACGGTACAACTCGGGGAAATATTCCATGGAAACGGGGGACGAGAGAAGGAGAATGTTTCGCCAACTAAAATTCCTGACATATCATACATTTCGCAAATGGCATCCCTGCGACTGTCTATTACGAAGGGTATGAGCTTCATGCGTAATCCGTTCAATGCTTATACCATTTTACTATGCCAGTAGCTTCTTCTTTCACGCATGGATAGTACGAATATTATTATCTAAGTAGACAAAACTACAGGTAATAATTCTTCTAATAAACTGTAAAAGACAAGCGTAAATATAAATCAAAATCAATTTTATTACTATATTATTAATAATCTGGCAATAATTCAGGCTAATCAATATCGTTTCTCTATTTTGTTTTTCTATTTTTAATTCTATATTTTAAAATACGTGTGCGATTCCACATGTCACTATACAACTGCTTTTATTTGATAAATTTTTATCAACGTTCAACAATTTATCATGTTAATATTACATCTTGCAGCGTAAAAAAATGATAGAAATAATATCGCTACTCTTATTAAAACAAAAAATAAAATTTAAATAAAACTTTTCTGTTTAAAAAATAATATATTATCACATTAAGTCAGTAACTAATTTATTTTTCATTTAGAATTTAATTTAATTTAATAAAAATGTTTCTGATCAACGGTTATTAAAAAAATTATTAATATTTAAATATTATATAAATAAATTGAATATTTTTATTTCATATTCAATATTTCAAATTAATATTGTATCTGAAATACACTTTTATTATTTCTAATATTTATAATTTTTATTTGATAAAATTGTAATAACATTTTGTACTCACGATTTATAGAAACTTGAATGATTTCGTTACATTTCAATAATGCGTCTCTATTCCGACATCTGTCTACTTTTGTGCAATTATCTCCTCGGCAAAGTACTTCGTACTTAAGAACAATGCATAGTTTCAAAAACATCTTCATGAAAACTCCGATGATTTCGAAAGTCTTCCTTACCAAGTACCGCATACGTCGCAAAGCGTCGTTTCCAGAGAGGTTTCACAAAACAAAGATCTCTTTTGGTTCCACCATGTGGAATAATTATGCCGCATTTATCACTATCGAGTATTTTCGAAATGGTTATATTTTAATCTATTGCTGGAACACAAAATTGAAATCACAAAAAAATTGAGACAAACTGGATAAGCAATAAAACAAATCCTAGCAATCGTAGCGTAGAAACGCGCAAAAAAACCTCGTAATAAAAATAATCGCTAATTTATACAGTAATTTGTAAAATTGTAATTCAGAATAAAAAAAAATATATAAATATGTCATCAATTCCCTTAAATTTATTATCGATATTCAGTAGAACAATGGACACGTGTTATAAATTTGATATGTATTACTACTAATTTAAAAAATGTAAATATTCCATGATTAATTTTTCTGTAACAATTGAATTACATTTGCATGGATTAAAAAATTCAATAAATTATGAGAAACATTAAGCGACACAATGTGTTCTTGTCACATTGTA
This sequence comes from Atta cephalotes, assembly GCF_000143395.1. Lineage (NCBI taxonomy): Eukaryota > Metazoa > Arthropoda > Insecta > Hymenoptera > Formicidae > Atta > Atta cephalotes. The sequence goes on from NW_012130144.1 coordinate 635,319, forward strand.
TTGCTCAATGTGACAAAGATTTTTCATTTCCTATACATATCTAAATATATACAATGTGTATATTTAGATACATGTACAGAAAATATAATAATCCTATTACAAAATTTTAATAAAGAAGTCCAGAGCACGATTATTGAAGCGACACTGGCAGAAAGGGATGCGCGAAAACTCCATTTAGAAACCCTTAGATCTTGAAAGCATTGATTGCAAAATTAGGTCACGCCACTGAATCGCGTGTAACCCCTGGTGTACAATGTACATGAAAATGTAGCGACGTTGAAGGAGAGAAAATTGACAACGTGAATAAATTATTATAGTCAAAATTAATAAATGAAATTAATAAAGACGTAAATTAAAATAATGCCATAATCAAAATTTGATAATTCGATATTCTTAATGTTTTTTGCATTCGATAAAATCAAAGTGAAGTTTTTCAATTATATACAGCATAAAAGAAAAAATTATATACAGAATAAAAGAAAAATACTAATGATGTAGCATCGGTGTTGTGGCAAATTGAAAATTTTTAAGCAAAAATATAACAGAGAGAGAGAGAGAGAGAGAGAGAGAGAGAGAGAGAGAGAGAGAGAGAGAGAGAGAGAGAGAGAGAGAGAGAGAGAGAGAGAGTAGAAGAGTAGAGAGTAG
>NW_012130144.1:636378-639390 GCF_000143395.1 Atta cephalotes
AACGTAAAACGAAAAGTAAAAAAGTAAAAAAAGTAAAAGTAAATAAAGTAAGTAAAGTAAGAAGAAGAGAGAGAGAGAGAGAGAGAGAGAGAGAGAGAGAGAGTTCCTGCCTACTTCGTTAGCAAAATAAGAATTATTGCGCTTATGATGCCAAGACAATAAAGGTTCGTGCCAGTACACAGTAGTTTTATTAACTTCTTGTGCGCAAGTGCTTGCATTTCTTATTTATGACGTTGGTCACGCATACCGTCTGAATCACACAAATATTAATTGATACAATATTGAAAACCAAGGCTCAAGACTATACTTTTAATTTATTACTTTTCTTAGAAAAAGATCGTCTGATTATCGTATGATTAATTTATAATAAATTATATATATTTGTTATATCATTCAATTTCTTTGTAATGTATGCAAACGTTATTTATATGCAATTAATTTATAATGTTTTCAACCCAATCGGACTTGCACTAATCTGAAAAATGCTTTGCTATTAGTTGACGTTACACGCTCTATCAATAGGTAGAAACATCATTATTTTAACCCAGGTTAGTGCAAACGGTCGAGCTAAAAACGCCATTAATTTATTCGTTTCGAAAATACATGAAAGGTAATTAAGACTAAAATCAAGGATAATCTATCATCGCGTTATAAGTCTATTGATATTGTGCTTTATAACTGTCCAATATTAGAACTCAAGCTCTATATGCACAAGCGAGCGTGTCACACAAGAACGTAATTCAAATTAGAATATTCAGATCGATAACCGCGGGAACGCCATATTGCATCGCATGCTAATCCAAGCGTGTAAACGCGTTGACGAACCGCGTGTCGTGTTACGTCGCACGATAACTTTGCGTTACGAAATCAAAGATCCTCACGAAATCAGCAAGCGACTTGAAGAGACTTTAAAAGATGCATCGGTAAACTGGTATATTGTGTTTGCAATCTAATGACAAGACGAAGCGTCACGCGGGACAAGATCGTTCTATTAATGAATCAAATTGACGGCGACTCTCGATCATCATTGGATTGCCCGTTAGACTAAATGTAGTCTCGTTCAGAGCCATTGATAGGATAACCTAGTCATTCTCTTATGTCGACACTTCATTCACGAGATGAAGTATCCCGGGCTCCAGCAAGTCGGCTCGTTGTCGTGCTCCTCCTTTCGGTCGTCCAGAAAGCTCTCCACTTGAAAATCGATTGAGCCTTACGCGGCAATATTTCTGCCAAGCCTAAATCGACGATTAAATACTTTGCACGATTTATTCAGTCCGTACGGTGCTAATTAATATAGCTCATTGTCTACATCGTCAATGCACACAAATTGTTGAATGATGTGAAATCCATTGTTTAACCTTATCCATATAAATTTATCAAATCTCCCTATTACATATTAATGAAGCAGACACTTTAAAATAATAAAAGATATTATAGAGAAACAATTGTGAACAGATCAATATAAGAAAGAATGATTTTGTTGAAAATATAAAAATTTAGTTGGATACAGAGATTTGAAGAATAATTATATATGTAGTATATTATGTAAATCAAACTGGTTCTTAGAATATCCAAACTTTTCGGGGTAATACTCCGAAAAGTTTTGCTCATCCTTAATTTCCCTTAAGTTTCCATATTATTATAATAATCCAACTAATTATTTTGATAGTCTAATAAAATTATTTTCAGATCTGGACACCTGCATTTCAAAAAGTAAAACAAGTCAACATTTCATTGTTACTAGCACTCAACTGTCAAAATAACATTTGGGAATACTTACCATTAAGAACAAACATCACTAGAAATATGAAAAAAAATTAATCTTTGTTTAAATAATGGATAATGATTATGTCTCTCGAAGGATCAAATATCCCTAGTTTCTCCTATCTAAATTTTTATTTCAGCAAAACCATTCTTTTCGTTTATAAATAAGCATTTAACCAAAAAAAGTCGAAACAAAAACAAATCGCACTAATAATCATCACGAAAAAGCGTTGTCTCGCGTATTTTCGCAGATTCTCTCTAACATTTGCATTCATGCATATCTAAGTATTATATGAAGCAAAAATTGCGATCGGAAATAGCGAGAAATTCCCGCTGCGAATGGGAGAAGGTACCGCAGACGGTAGTAGGAAAAACGAGGAGGGTGGCCGACAATGCTGCAACCGCATCTGCAGTCCAGGCAGCGCCAATAAAATTAGATTAACAGAGCGTACTAGTGTCTCGATTAAACCGTACTACGGCGAGTGATGGGATGCACACCTTTTCGTCGTCGCCGCATAAAACACCACTGCAGCATCAAACATCACACTCCACCGGACTGTGATTGGTCGAGAGGTCACCGACTCGGAGGCACGGATTACTGCTTGTTCGTTGTAGTCGTTGTGGTAGCACGCTTCCCGGCAGCATGCGTTCTCGTCCACGCTGCACCTCGGCGCATCCTCGCTCGATCAAGGATCAATGATAAAGGTCCGATTGGTGCACTCGCAGGATATAACTCGGAGATTAAATTTCGCGAATGTGTTCGTCAGGCACGTACGGCGACGTAATCATATGAGCAATCGTGAATATGTTCGCACGTGAACAGGATATCAATCTATCGATCCTATTGATCTACCATTACAGCAGAAAATATTGTCTCGGATGAACATTCCAATAACTGTAATAATATTATAATAAATTCGGCAAATAGAGAGTTAGCGCTGTAATACGTGCGCAAACAATTTCGATATTATTGAATTGTATGTATCCTAATTTAATTATTGATTTGTAAAATGTTTCGGCTAACTTTTTAGCCATCCTCAGTACGTATAGATAATGCTATGTGAAAATGTAAGCGTTGAAATGTATAAAATTAAGCTACGGTACACACATACATACACACACACACACACACACACACACACACACACACACACACACACACACACACACACACACACACACACACACACACACACACACACACACACACACAATACTACTACGTACTACGTACTACTACTATAGTAG
>NW_012130144.1:639410-642758 GCF_000143395.1 Atta cephalotes
ACACACACACACACACACACACACACACACACACACACACACACACACACACACACACACACACACACACACACACACACACACACACACACACACACACACACACACACACACACACACACACACACACACATACTCGCATGATTTTCCTTATTTTTAATATCCGCAACCAATTTCGATAATATTGGAATTCCCTATTTGCCAAATTTATTATAATTTGTTTATATAGGGAATTTAGATTTTTAATCATGTAATAATATTATTTGCATCGGATGATGAATGATTTTTTTAAATGTTTATGCTCAATAAAATTTTTTCAAAAATTAATAATATATATAGTTGTCATTTGTATTAATATTAATCCATTACGTTATTATTTAATAATTGTTATTTTATACAATTATGAAGACAGGAATTGTTTCACTCAATATTTGCTGTAGGACTGTCTAAATGGCATTACATTCTACAATGATTAAGACATATTAATGATATATTTTATAGAGAAAAATTCGTGAATAATAATGATCACAGAAACGCGTTTCACCGTTTTGTGTGCTCAATATTTCAACATGTGCTCGGAGAACGTCCGTGCAACGTAAACAGTGGTTTATCAACAGGATGCAGCGACAGTGACCAAACTGCGATAAGAAACGCGAATCTATCTGAACATGTCTTGTACAGGGATGAAATATCACAAGCCCGATAATAAACAAGGATTATAACATAGTAAAACAACGTACTATCGTGTAACTTGATGTTACGGAAACGTTTACCTTTCAAACAAATGTCGCAGGAAAGATCTTCAAGCGGATATAAATTTATAAGTTCATTCTATAAATATTTCTCTTTGATATTTTCTCTAATACTTCGAAATTTAAATTGCACATGGAAAGAAAGATTTTGCTGAAGTAGCTAAACATTTATTTAAGTACAGAACTAAAAATAATTTTGTTGGATTATCGAAATAATATATGTAGAAATTTCAAGCATGATAAGTAATAAAAAGTTTTGCTGCAAAAAAGCTTTGACATTTTAGCAATCAGTTTGAACATCCTGTATAATTATTTTGGTCTAACAAAATTATTTTATCTGCATCTAGGATCTAACTAGAATAGTCATCTTTGGTGAGGCCAAACAAAATTTCATCATTATGCCATTCTAGTTGAATCTTTTATTGGTTTAATCATAACATTTTTCTCAGTAGCTATACTTTCATTAGGTACTTTAGCAAAACCATCCTTTCCGTGCACATTATTCCAATTACGTATGTAAAGTGGTTACCAACAACGAATAACTTCTGAGAGAGTAATAATTATTTCTTCATGAGAATTTTTTCCCTGTTATTTAATGGGTTTTGATAAAACATCTTGTTCCAATCATTTGTACAACATCGCTAATCGCGAGAAAAAGTGAGTAACAAAACGCAAGGAATTCCTCGATGATGGTATCCGGGCGGGGTACCCAGTGACCTCAGCTACACTGCTACGGTTAGGTCGCCGGGTCACGCGGATACCCGGATCGTCGCATGACGTTCGGTCAAGATATTCTTCTGCGATATCTTAGTCCGAGTTCAAGGTATTGAGAAAACCAATCGCATCCGTGAAACCAGCAATCGTCAGTGGCGTCATCACTACTTACGATTGTCGAGGGAAAAGTTACATGACCCACTTCGGGCTTCCGGCTAGACGACATCGCGTGCCCTTTGCATCTTTTTATCGCGTATTGCAGGAAGAGGAATAAAATTCCCACACGTGAAATTTTCAAGAGTCGCATTCGTTCATGCGATTGAAGGAAAAGGTCAAAGAGGATTTCCGTAGGAAATTTACGTTGCACGTACGTGACTCGACACGCGGTAATTACGCGTGAGATGTGAGAGATTCGACTTTGAATCCATCTTTAGGACTCACTCGTTATTAGTTTTAGTACTATCGTAAAACGAAAGCTCGCTTCTCTCGAAAGGAGCGAATGAAAAGGAAGAGAGTTACGTCGGACGTATCACTTCTCGGAGTGTACCACGAGTACACGATCCAGCATGGCGCGATACGTATTCTATCTTTCGATGCACATCTCAACAATACGAGAGATTCGTTTCACACAATAGCGATAGCAAAGACCTGCGCGCAAACGCGAACACGCGGACTCGCGTTTTTAACTCTGCGACAACCGATAAGAGAGCACACTACCGCGATGTGCTTCACCAGATCGGAGTAAAGTTACGTGGCGCGTTAAGGTCGGCTGGTGACTGACTCTCTCTGGGCGTCGCGACGCCGACGCCACCTTTGCGCGCTGGTTTCCCCCCAACGGGTGAGCTCGACCCCCTCGACAGGCCGGCGGCTGGCGGCTTTCCATCCCCGTGCTAGACCTCTCCGCTTGCAGCTGCAAGCACCGCCGATTATACCAACCTACCATCACCAAGTACACCTATCCGCGACCATGCATCTGACGCGCGAACCCTCAAAGGTGTCTGACCAACGAGGGTTCGAGACTCCTTCAAAAATTGTACTACAAGCGCATTGATTAATTTTTGCACTAAAAGAAATACGTTTTATATTTGTAACTTTAATTACATGGTAAAATAATTACATGGTAAGAACAGTTTTACTGAATTATCTAAAAATTTTATCAAATACAGATCTGAAAATAATTTTTATGTTAAATGCAAAATAATTATACAGAACACTAAAGTTAGTTGCTAAAATGTCAAAACTTTTTGCTCTAATGATTATGTTGACACATTCTACATAATTATCTCGATGATCTCACAAAATATCATATTTTCAAATCTCTGTTTGACCTAATTTTTATATGATTCAGCAAAATTGTTCTTTTTGTGTAGAGCTCGATTTTTATAGTTGTTGCTATAATGTTAATGATAGTAATTATTTATTTATGCTTCTATATATTACAAAAAATATTTAATCAAAAATAATTTATTACTAACGTTATTAATTGTAAAAGTAATACTAATTAAAATTATAATTAATTATTATAATTAATATTAAGCAGCAATAATTATAAAAATGGAGCTTTCAATCATAATTATTTTAACTGTAATTATAATCACTGTAATTATAAATACTAAACATTTTTCTCTTAACGCCATTATTATATCACAATTCGTTTTATTCCTGATTTAAAAAATTTGCCAATCGAAAGAGAGAGAGAGAGAGGGAGGGGGGGGGAGAGGGAGAGAGACAGGAGGGGAGGGAGAGAGAGAGAGAGAGAGAGAGAGAGAGAGAGAGAGAGAGAGAGAGAGAGAAGAGTAGTAGTGTTCGTAGTACGAGAACGAACCGACGTACGTAACGTAACGTAAGTACGACGTAACGTTAAACGTAGTTAAGTAGTAGT
>NW_012130144.1:642778-663689 GCF_000143395.1 Atta cephalotes
AGAGAGAGAGAGAGAGAGAGAGAGAGAGAGAGAGAGAGAGAGAGAGAGGTAGTAATGCGTTTTTGCAGAAAAAGCCCATCGGAAAAGTCGTAAATGCGCACTTTTAAAAGGATTTAAATGAAGCTTTGCTTATCAAACATTAGTTTTTTCATTCGAGCAACTTTCTCTTCAATATTACGTTTTATCGTTTGATTACATTAAATTTTTTAATAAGTACCGTAAAAGGAGAGGATTACTTTCGGAGGGGAAATCAATTTTTTCTAGAATTTCTACGATATTGATTAAACTTGTATGAATTTAAAGTATAAGATTTTTATCTACATGCAAAGGTTACTTTCGTAAAGATGATTGGTTTGATCTTTCCATTTTAAGTACTTCCTCTTTATCGCAGAAGTCTTATTCAAATGACCTACTTATGCAAGTAGATATTTAAAGAGCTTCGCAGATATTCGCGACACAGATTTTCGAACTAAGAAATTAATTGCAAGTTATCTCGTTAATCTCATGAATTTATAATCACTGCTCAAAATATATTAGAAGATATGATGACAGACAGATAAGATTGATTTCACGACTTGAATAGATTAACATACATGCGCGAACCGCTCGATATTCCCTTGTCTCTCGTTAACATCGGCATGGATGCCTACCTATGAGACAATATTATGTTTCATTCGACCTATGATTATATCTTTCATAAATTATAGCTTGTGAATAGAAAATCTAGTTATTTCTATTCCACTCTGTATGCTAGATTTTAGACAATATATACGTAAAAGAAAGAATTCTATTTTTGATCGAAGCGAATCTCGGTGCTTGACATTTGTATGCAAATTTGTAAATATATTTTTTAGTTTTATAATAGTTTGGTTTGTCAAACTTGAAACGCAATCATAAACTGAAGTTGAAAGTAACATCACACGTTTTATTTTTTAACTTAAAAACATAATAACTTCATTAGCCTGAAATCTGTATGCGATAAACTGAGATATCTGTCCGATTTGTCATATAAAAGTATAAAATAATTCCAGAGATAATGGTACATTTTTCAGTTGTTAAAAACTGCTGTATTATTTCAGAAATTATTTTACACTTCTACGCGATACGTTGGACAGATATATCAGTTTTCTATATATTTTACAGGTTTCCGGATTAATAAACTTATGTTTTTAAGAAAGAAAAAAAATTAAAAAATAAAGCTATACGTAGCAATTAATCTTATATCACCAATATAGCTCATAGATAGCCTTAAATTATTATTACACATTCAGAGAAAAACATAAGTCTCAACTATAAAGATAACAACTGTACAAATTTTTAATGAATGTAGAATTTCATAACTGCAATAACTGTAAAATAGTTTATTTAACATTTTTTTTAAATCTACATATAAAACTAGTATGTCACTTTATAGTCCATTACTTTGTCTTTTTCTTCGAGTATAGCAAAGAAATAGCAATATAGAAACTCCATGTTAGAAATATCAAATTAGGAAAAATATCTCTACTAGAAAGCGCGGAGAATGCAGACAATCGCAAGAAAAGTTTTCTAAAAATTACGAGGGGCGATATAAAACTGTTTCCGCAAACAGCAGGAGTAGCGTTCTTGCTTGAAAGAGCACGCAAGCACACGAGTTGTCACGGTATTTAATGATGACAAAAGCACCGTAGACAACAACACTGAGACAAAATCGAATGTATACAAATCTAAGACCAAAGACTATCATAAATGCATCTTCTTAGAGGCTAAACTCTCAATTAGGAACTCACAATTAAGGGCGACAAATACTACTCGTAAAGAAAGGTCGGAGAATTGAAAGCACTTTCGCGCGAGTTCGAATGTCTATAATGTAATAGTTTCTTGTATAAAGAACGAATCTGCGAATTGTTAATAATGACGCTTAGAAAATAAAAAATATAAAAATATTCAACAGTTTAAGTTAAAGATTAATTATTATATTACTTTTCATTGAATTTTCGACCGATTTATTTTTTTATCGAATTATGATTTTATTAATATATGAAATTTAATGATTATTTGCAAAAGTAAAAAAATCAATTCGTATAATATACGAGTGCTTAAAGAAAAAACTTGCTAAATTCATATCGAAAAATTAAAAAAATGCGTTCAATGTTCGGCATTGAGACAAATAATTGTCAAAAGATTACATATTTTCTATATTAAAAATACTCACGATGTTTCTCTAAATCTTTGAAGATTTATAGGACAGTCTCATAATTGGTTGTAATACATACCTGGAACAAAGAAAAATAGCGATTTAAAAAGTGATTTAAAAAATTGCATTAATTGCTTACATTTAATCTTCAATTTTTCGCAATAAATCTCTACAGCTTTTTTAATCCTTATTAGAAGCGTCAATAAATTGCGTCATCAAATTGTTTGTTAGTTTAATTAGAAATATTATTGTACTATCCTAGTTCCAGTTTAAGATTATTCGTTTCAAAATCGAAAATTAAATTGGCGCATAGTTTATAGAACTAGATACCTATATGTACATAAATTTACACTGAAATTATTAAGCACTAAAATTTAGCTAAAACAAAAATGAAATAAAGTTTTTTTTCCCAATTAATTGTGTATTCACAAATCGTTCTAATATTATATATTGTCATATATTTAATCTTTAAAGACTTCTTTACAAATTCTGTTCACGACGAAATTCGTGATCTATAAATCAGAATCAAAAGCGTATCGCTAAAATAAGAAAAGTTCTTGAAAGAGTTATAGTGGCGCATTTCGGAAGGAAAACACGTCGATAATTTAACGCGATGATCGCTATCCGAACAATTTCGTCATTGCATCGGTGACATCGTGTCACACGCAAATATGACACGCACGCATCAGTTAAGGAATAATACTATCATCGCGATCACCAACATTTATATTTAAACGACAAGTGTCTACTCGTATCTCCACGACGGTGGTCGTTCAAAGCGATCGCACCTCGTCTGGACGACACGCGCGTGCAAACATGCTTATGGCTGATCCATACGCAAGATACAGTGCGAAACGCGATGCTATACTGTATGTATAGACTTGGTCGACATATCGATTTCCAATTTTCCATCTATGTACCAACACGCGAAACCGCTAAGTTTATTGCGCCGATGGCGCACGTCGAAGAAACGATGTAATCCAGGGGTTCTTAACCCCCGTGCTACTGGGTGTAAATCTGTCGTAACGATCCACACAAACGTAAATTATTTGATGTCGTCCAGTCCGGGCTTTATTCAAATTAAACTTGCCAGAAACGTAATACCCGAGATATGCAACTATTTCACCGAAATGGAATAATATTTGTTTTGCTTTAAGCTTCCTCGTGCTTTAGTACTGAGATTGTTTTGATTTTAGTTGGCATCTTAATATCAGAATTAATAAATCTTGTTTGAGAATAATTCTATCAAAATTCAATAAAAGTATAATAATGTAGAAATTATGGTCTAATTACATTATACGTATAATTCAGTTGTACAGTTTTGTTAAAATTTGATAGAACTATATAAGTTAAGGTTAATAGACTTGTTTATAATTCATTCCAACTATAAACTCAATTATTAATTCAGTACAAGAAAGAGATCATGATTTATAAAATCTTCAAATATCAAGCCTTAGCTAATTATATATTTATCTTGTATTGTATGTTTAATAAATTTTGTAATTTCAATCAATTGTTAACGTTCTTGGATTGAAGCGTTCTTTCATCTCTCCTCAAATCAAGGAAACTTTTCTGTTTTTTGACTTATGTCATTATTAAATTCATAATGTCAAATTCTACTCAATTTATTAATTTGTTTTTCACCATTTCTATAGACCGTTGCTGCTGCTCAATATGTTTTTAATTTAACTAAAACGATGGAGTTAAAAAGTTGAACTTAAAAAATATATATTAAATTTGACGCATTAAATATATTACATATTAAATTTATTATTTATTAACAAGAAGAGAACAGTATTCTTTACAAAATCCGTTTAACAAACTCGGATATGGCATAATTTCAATATAGATTCATCATACTGAAACAGATTAAAATCCGTGAAAAATCTACTATGTCCTCTCCTTGTAAGTACATTAATAATACGGACGTTATTTACTTTGAAACTAAGCAATTCTACTAGAAATAAATTGATTTACAATTTTGACACATATGGAAGGTAAGAATAACAAAATGTTATTTAAATTAAGGGACTACTCCTTTGATAATGGCTATACATGTATAACAGTGTGATTTCTAACAGTTCTAGCTTTGTGACTTTGTGAAGACTTTATATATTAAAGATGGCCCAAATATATGCCGAAATCTTATTTTCGAATGTTCTTGTTTTAATATATTGACTTCGTTTCAATCTTATTGCATCAATTATTTACTTGCGCACTGTATATCGCGCCTGACTCGCATTCGTTCCCTTAAGTTATATTTCATTACATTCAATCAATTTGTTTAATGCATTTCGAATGCATGCATGTTTCTAAAACTTTGCCAAATAAACTTAATGAAATATTCGTCTCTGGTAACGCGGGATGAATGCCAGATAAACTCAGTCATCTGCGAATACGAGAAGAAACCAGAATTCTCGATGTCACGACATCAGTCTTCTAAAGTAGTGAAACTTCTCAAGGAGTTGACAAAAGTCAATCGGGTTAGTCGCTCGCTTGAATCGAAAAGTTTCGTCTTCCTCGAAAGATCTCACGCAACGGTGCCAAAGTTCGCCATTCATCGCAGTTGAAATATACGAGACGTTTCTCAGAAGTATCTGAGAAAGAGCGAGTGTAATCGACAGTTATTACAGATTTGAGATAACGAGAGACATTACCGATCTAGCGTGAGAGAAACTCTTCCGTCTGCACGTGAAGGATTACAATAGGTCGAGAACATTTTGGTCTACCTGAAGAATTCCGGCCGTGGCTCGACATTGTGTTCCGAGCGAGGCAGACTTTCGCCCAGACGGACGGGATGAATGATACATTCGCTACCATCTCTCATTCCGCACTACCTATTTCACACCGCCACCCGCCATCATTTATCCGAGTCCTCTTACAAAAAAATATTTACACAAAAAGAACCGACCTCAGACAGAAGTCTTGAAGAATGTCGTTGTCGTAACGAATTCACCACAAGAAGTATAAAGTTCAATCTCGCGTTTGAAAAAATTTCCAATATTACAATTTTATGTTTTGACAAGAAAATTTCTTTCTCAAACAATCGTATAAAGCAGTTCTAAAACAGTTTTTCGATCTCTTCTCTGTCTTTGCAACTGTAGTTTCATTTTACTGTATCATATTTTACGATATCTGTCAGTGTCGATTTATCAAAGACTTTTAGAAAGAAAAAGCTTTGAAATTTTATGTCGCTTCATGTGTGACTTATGTGAACAGTACTTAACACGTATAGAGAAGAGAAAAACAGAGAGAGAGAGAGAGAGGAGAAAGATATAATACGAGTAAATATCATATTATTATTTATTGAACGTTCTAGGTCTATACATATCTTCAAGATACAGATTCAGAAGATGTAAGGAGGTTTTCAGGCTTATCAGATAAAATTATGTGACAATTGACATTCTCTTAAACACTGAGAAGTTGTAAATGTAGTTTACAATTTAATTATTCAGAAACAATCAAATAAAATAATAATGTAAAATAAAGATACAAAAATAAATAAAAAGAAGAGAGGCAGAGATGAAGCAAACGGAGAAGAAAAAGAGAGAGGAAGAAAAAAAGAGAGTTGTTGCAACGTCACAGACATTTTCAGAGACTTACCACATGTGAACATTTCTGAAGCGTACACTGCGATTACTTGAACGATCCCCCGCGAACGATCAAGCGCGCAAAGTTAGTAACCTTCTAGAATTACATCAAAGCACTCGGCAACCTCGAGAGTTCGTCGACCTCTCGACAGTTGCACAGACGATGGAAAATTCACGAGGAATTTCATGAGCCCCAAACGCTTTGCCGAAGACGCTCTGCAATTTTCTCGCCTGCATTCCACGAACTGTTGTAGGTACTTCATCACGTTACGCGTGTATCGTGCCGAATTTCGTATTCAACCCCATCGCGCACGCGAAGAACGTTTTCGAAGAACGCCATTGATTATTATTCCGAGATGCACTTTGTTCTATCCTGTTGTTGTATTGCCGAGATGATTTTGATCGATCCCATCGACATCAATCCATTCCGATTCTGTCAGGATGACAAACTCGCTTGTCACACGCATCGCGAAATTTTTCATTCGGTCGCACGCACGAAATATTTCCCCGTAGAACCGCGATCGATATTTCCATCAAGTTGACGCATTTCCTACATCGCGTGTACTATAAAGAAATTCACGTTGAAACTAACTCCGCGTACCATTTTTCCTTTTTTTTCCAAATCATCGCCAGTGGCGACGTTTTCTCGAAATCGAATGATCCATCAATCTATATTTTTACGAATACATCGTCGGTCACTTCTTTTCAAATCGAATACTTGTTCGGTTATACTGAACATCACTATTTGCTCGAGTTTCCAATATAAAAAAAAGACTAAATTTCGAAGTTTGGTCCTTCATCGGATTTTAAAAGTGCAATATCAATAAAGTTTATACGGGCAAAAAAGCAAACATTGAACATTTTATGGTAGCTTGTACTATTTCCTATCGATAAAATTCACGAAAACGAATAACAATAACGATAGGAAACAAACCGAGAAACGATGAAACAAAAATAGCTGGGGTTTTATCGCGAAACGCGAAAAATATATTTCTGGATTAATTTCTAAGGAAGTTGACGCTATAAAATAGACACGCTCCGAACGCAGGATTTGTCGGGTTTGAGATATATAGAGAGCTAGTACAACTTTGAATATGCACAACCTGGCTGCCTGCCTGTCTATTGCAGAACTCCTGGGAACGTCATATTGAAGGCTGAAAACGCAAAAACTTTTTCCACCCATCCAATAGGCCGCGTCGAAACTTCGCATTAGGATGTGACGTAGTATCGCCAAACTCTTCTCGGACACCTCGAGATCCATTTCCTCTGCGAGGAAATAGACGATACGAGAGATATATAGGAGTTGACGAAACTAGTACGTGGCTGCAGTGCAAATTACCGCAGCATTTTTAACGACGCGCGGCATATATCTCTGAAAGGTATATCTCTACAAAGCGTAGCACAAACGCATGACGTCCATTCATTGCCCACGCAAAAAAATATTCGCTCTTATTTAAAAAAATTTATCGGTCCTTTGTCACGCTTCAAACATTACTCGTATATTTCAAATTCTGCCAAACTTTATCACGCGATTTTTCATCGTTCGAGAGTCATCGTTGCACGAAGGCGCTAAGAAACAGGAGAGAAAAGAATATATATCGCCCGAGTGAAAATTAAAACGCTCTTGTTAGATATCTTCTATAAGAAATCTGTCGTCGCGCTGCGAGTGCGTTGAAAGGGTTAAATCGTTGTTGACGTTAAGTGAATCTTCCTGCGATCAATACGATTCAATTTTCCACTTTATCCTTAAAACCATCTCTGCGTTATATTATTATAATGGAACCTGAAAGGGAAGTCTCGCGAGCCAAACTCCATTTTCTGACCGCAACTTTCATCACGAAATTTGCTCTTCGTTTCCTTTTCCTGATATTTTTTTCTCTCAGACAGGAAAAAGTAAAATTTATCGTATACGTAAAATTTACGATACAATCCTGGAAATAAAAATCTTTATTAAATTAAATTAATTTATTTAACCTTCCGTCTACAATATGTTTTTTTTTTTTTTGCGAACAAAGAGAGCGGAATCCCGTTTCCATTCCCAAATATTTTATTAGAAAATTATTTGGTAATGTAAGTATGATGAAAAGTAATACTTAAATTTCTTAAAAATCTAGAACAGTAAAAAAAAACAGATAGAGAGTAATTGCAGATAAAGTAAAAATATGATTTGAGAGACAAAGGATTAATTAACATACGTGTAATATTACATGATATGAAAAATAATTTACGGCAATAATATGTCGTTTCGATAAAATGTTGCGACATAATAATATTGACATTTTTCTGTGCGAAAAACAAATCAAAACTAATCTTTGAAACCAGAAAAGAATGGTCATGTACGAAACGACATGAATATATATATATATATATATATATATATACATACACATATCGATGAATATATCAATATGTCTGACCGATATCAATGTCCCATAGTTCTACAAAATCGCTTTTACGAATGGCTACCGATAATTCCGCGATAAACACGCTTCACACTCCAAAATTTATGTTCGTAAAAATTTGCTACTTA
The DNA here is from genome assembly GCF_000143395.1 of Atta cephalotes. Lineage (NCBI taxonomy): Eukaryota > Metazoa > Arthropoda > Insecta > Hymenoptera > Formicidae > Atta > Atta cephalotes. The sequence continues at coordinate 651,075 of NW_012130144.1, forward strand.
TGTTATATCAAATGTTAAAGATTTAAAAAAAATATTAGAAAAGTTAATTGATTCTGTAATTAAATGTCTTGTAAATAAATTTTTCAAATCCATAACAATGTACTGGCTATAGAACTGATATTTATATTTGTCCATTCACATATAAATAAATATTACTAAATATCAAGATATTCATTTCGATAAAAAATTTTTTCTTCTTTCTTCTTATTTATATTTACGATAATGTTTTGATGGTGTAATAAGGTTAGTGCAAAATCACGATGCAGATATACAAGATTAAACTCCGCGACGAGATTAAGAGCTGAATTTACTAAAGGCCAGAGTTGCAAGAAACGCTAACGTACCCGAACACATCGAAAGAGGTGAATTTCGTCGTCAATGTCGGCATAAGGTTTCACGACGGCCCTGCGTCAATATCGATCCGTAAGTAGTCGCTCTCTTTCTCTCCGTTTCCGCGTCATTCTCTTTCTTTCTCTCTGTCTCGTCGTTTCTTTGCACGCTTATACATTACGGAAACTATACAGCGACTAGAGTCGAGAAAATACGAGCTTTTCTCCTAGTGAAATATGCACATTAGTACATCTCTTATTTTCCAATGTTTGAATTATTAAATGCTACGCTTATGTATCTCTATCATTTTTATGATCCGACATGAGAGATATTCATTTTAAAATCACTTAACACTTTGATGGGGGAAGACTTGATATCTTAATTTAAAGCATCAACTTCATTATGCTTTTAGATAAAAATTCGAAAATTATTAATCAAAAGAAAATCGTTATATTAACGAGCAAAATATAAAAAAAGAAAAAATGTTTTACTTTATTTTTAATTTATATATAAAAAAAGATTTAAAAATTCATTGTATCATTCTTGAAATCTATCATCTTTGAAATGAAACTAAAAGCAACGTGACAGAAACTCAAAATAAGATACATCCGTTCGCAAACAGATGAATGATCTGCAGTCGTGTTAAATAACGAACGATCAGACAGATTGAATCCAGACGCGATTCTTGCTGCGACTATCGACCGTAGGACGATATTAGCCACGGTTGAGTTGTCGGCCCGGCTCGGCTCGGAAATGAAAAAATATATTGCCCGCCGTGGAGCAGAAACATCCGGCTGAACGAAGCGTCCTATTTTTCTCTTTTTTTATCATCCCTCGTCGTCCAGAATAAAAAACAATTTACGCGAGCTCTTTACATATTTTTCTAGTTTAAATTTTCCTGCGCAAGACGATTTTGATTCGACAAATCTAACTCTGTAATAATGCAAACTTCAAAATACTCTTGAAGTATTTATAAAATATTGACATCGAATTCTTCAGAGAAGCAAGGCTAAGGATTTTCCGTTATCCTATGTAGATATATCCTTGAATAATTTGTTTATATTATTGGAAAGCAGTTAATAAAACATTCAGATTTTTCTGCTAAGAAATAAGAATTTAAAACAAATATGGAAAGAAAGAGAAAGAATTTTATTAAAGTAACTAGAAATTCAGTTAAATACAAGTCCAAAAATAATTTTGTTAAACTATAAAAATAATTATAGAAATAATTGTAGAAAACTCAAACATGATGAGCAAAGCTGCAAACAATTTTGACATTCAGCAATCAGTTTGAGCGTCCCACACAGAAAAAAATGTCTGGTTAGATTAATTGGAATTCTAGTTAAAGATAGACGAATCAGAAGATTAAACTACTAAAATCTAGTTGATAACCGGAATTCTAATTGCTATTATCAGAATCTTCTGATTCGTCCATTTTCAATCATTTTTCTCAGTATACATATTTATTTTGATAGTCCAACAAAATTATTTTTAGATTTGTATATAGCTAAACTTTAGATACTTGATCAAAATCTTCTTTCTGTGAATATAATCGTGTCTTGAAATAACAAATTGAGTCTTGTCTAGATGGATAAAATTATGAGGACATGAACATGGCGATTAGCAATTTCAATCCTTTCGATGATTTCGTAAACCTACGAGCAGTTTCAAAGGGGAAAATGACAGGAAACAGGAAACGAGGGTTCGTAGGCTCTCGTCGCGATGCTCGTAGAGACATATCGATCGCCGTTTGCGTTTATATTTCTTATCCGCGCGACAAACGAGGAACAGTGCATAATATCGAATGGCCGTTCGTGTACACGCTTCGCTCTTTGTTTGCCTGCCTTTCGTTCGTCGCCCTTGTCACGAAAGCGTAATTCGCACCCTCGTGCACCCTCCTACCATCTTCCGGTGTTTAGCGACGAAGAAAATCTTAAAAAATCCAGATATAACATCGCCATCAGACGTTGTATTTGCAGAAGCTTTCTGACATTACATCATGATTTTTGCTCGAAGCTTCCATCTTGCTCACAAAAATTATAAGATTCGAAAATAGCAAATTCGATTAACAAAATAAAGAAAATAAAAATTATCTGCAAAATAAATTTTATATAAATTATTTTGTATAAATTCTATATAAAATACATGATTTTCGAAACGAGAGAATAATGTCAATTATACCATATTATAAAGTTTTTTCAACATTTGAAAGTACAATAGTGATTTCTTATTTTTAATGCTGAAATTGAAAAAGTTCCATTATCTACAGATTTTGAGAAATCAATTATTTTTAAAAACTATAAATTTTTTACACTTTAAATTTTTTTCTTCTGCTTTAGGAAAAAAATACATAAAGATCGCAAATCTTACAAATTAACTTAATTTTTAAATATTAAATATTATCAATTAATTTTATTAATTTATATAATATCACTTATTATTATATTTATAAACAATAAAATAATTTATAATCATATTTATTTCACACACACACACGCGCGCGCGCGCGCATATTGTAAAAAAATATTTAAATTTCTTATTGCTTACATTACATATGTATAAATATACATTAGTATTACATAATAAATATATAAAAAAAATTCAAAGCAGAGTTTCTAAGCAATTTGAAAAGTAATGGAGCTGCTTTTTAAAAAGTATTTTCTTTTTCAATATTAAAAGCCTTATAAGGAACATTTATTATATTTTGAGAAACAAAAAATTGATTAAAAATTATTCTACTGTTATATTTGTCTAAATAAAAGTTTGTTAAAAACAGATGTCATACATACTGACAATCACAAAACATAAATAGAAGATTTAAAAAGCATTTTTTTCTGTTCATACTGCTATCGTGGCACGTAGATTGCCGTGAATAAAACATCACGCGGAACGAGGTCAATTTCGTGAGAATTATTGCGGATTTACCTTTCTCACAATTCGCACTACAAGGATAACCTTCGATCGATAATATTTACACGAACTAACACGCGGGACTAATCCAAGAAAACTGCTTAGACAACGTGCTAATATGACATGAGACGTGAGACCAAACACGTCAGACATTAATTCTACGGAGATCCGTCATTATTCAGGTTCTTCAATAAATCTCTCGATACATTATTCTGCGCACATGAGTATATATACACAAGTATATATATTATGGCCTCTAATCCCTTTGAGAATATAGGCTTTGACGATCTAATAAGTTACCAAGTGAAGAATTTAATGGAAAAGTTTAGACATAACGAACTTATCAAAGACTACTGGCCTCTCGCTATTAATATTGGTTTGTCCGGAAAGTTCGTGTGTCCGATGTTGAAGGAAAATTGAAACGCAGAAAATTTAAATTTTAGTATACATTTATTAAATTATATAGGTTAGTCGGCACGAACTTTCCGGACAACCCAATAATTAGTTCTAATTTTAGTAATTCTCTACATACATTTAATGTATTGACTATTATATAATTAATATATAAATAATTATAATATATACGAAAACAAAAAAACTCTCAATTTTGCAGTAAAATACTTTTTATTAGTATTGATTAATTTAAGATGCATAATGTATGTATATGATAAGTAAATAAATATCTTATCAAGAAAAAAGTCGATTTCTGAAAAAAGGAAATGAATTGTTAAAATTAAAATTGATTAAGATCTGGACTGGAATGAAGAACGAGCTGACATTGATTTCATGTCGTTTCATGACATTTCACACTATCTCCTCGTTATCGCCCTCAAATTAATGATCCGTCGGGATAGTTGGCCCTTAATTCTGATCATGGAACAACCTGTCACTTGTAACAGGTGTTCAAGGTTTATTGCATCGCTCTTAACGCGCTTGCAAACATGTTGCCTTGGCGCGACATAACTGATTTTTCACTCGCGAGGAAAATGCGTCCGCACCAGTATCATTGAAATATTATACCCGCTGCAGCAAAATATCTTTGAAAGCATGGTTTCGCACTTGCCTTTGAAGTAAGTCACGGCAGATAGTGCTCTGTATCACGCCGGGGCGGTACTCGTAGAGAAAATGATAGGAAACTTGGATATAAGAGATACAAAAATGTATTTTCCTACAGTACTCCTGCGTCGAATAAAAACATCGTCGCACGAAAAGAAGCATAAAATTATTATCACACTCCTCTAGTGAGTATTACATTACATTCAGAGAACAATAAAGTTACCGTATAGTGCACCGTATCTTTATACAAATAACTTCGTGTAAAATGATTAACAAATTTGTATAACTGACGGGTCAGTTCCTAAATCCTAAGCATAATCGTAAGGCTCATAACATATATGTTCTCGTAAGAACTTACAAGTTCTTATAACTTTATGTAATATCTTTACAGATAATTTCTTGCTAGCCGTAAGATTTATGAGAAATCATAGATTAGAGAAGAAACATATATTTAACGATATATGCATAAAATTACAATAACAGTTATAAATTTTTACAAGTTTTACGTGAACAAGTACGAGTCTTACGAATCTGCTTACAAGTCAAAATTCAATTTGATAATTGAATTTTATAATTGTTCCAAACTAAGAACTTATATTCAAATATTTAAAAATTCGATGTTCAGATTCAAACAAAATTTAAAGCTGAGAATGATTGACTAATTATTCAAATATTAGAATATCTATTAAATATAATTATTATTATTAAATATAATTATCTATTGAATATCTATCAAATATAATTTCTATTAATCATCAGCAATATTTAAATACATGAAAAAAGTATTAATTATTCGATCGTACAAACTAAAAGGAATTATTTAACTCAATAATTTATAAAGCATACATTGCAAACATATATAAAGCATACATTGCAAATATCAAACTAACATTTATAATTTTTATGATAAACAAGCAATAAACATCTAATTTTTTTATAAGTGTGAACAACTGAAGAGAGATAAAATAAAAATAATTGTAATATTTACTATTGTTTTTCCGCCTCCAAATATGTCAGCCTGAGAAGTTGAAGCCCCATTTCCTTCCGTTACTGATTAATTTATTCTTATAATTGTATTATTTTCTACAGTATTAAAAAAATTTCATTTATGCCATGTTTAGCCAAACGCATCACCATTTTACGTGGTTCAAACATGTCAAACAATCAATAGCAAAGACTGTGACTTCCACGTGTACCGTAAATTTTTCGTTCACAAATCTTACATTAATCAAAAAGCGCTTTAAAAATTTGCATAATAATTAATTTGTTTTTTTTTGTGTAATTTATTCTCATAATTATATCATCATATGCTTTAAATTACTTTTTAAATTGATTTCTCAATATATATTAAATATTCATCGAATATTAAATAATAAATTTAAAAATAAAATGTTGTTAAATTTTAAAATTGCTATTTTACGATGTTGTGTTAGTGCATGAGTTAGTGCTTGAGTTAAGAGATGATTTACTTGAATAAAAAATGATGCAATCAATTTGACACTAAAGCAATTAATTAGCAATAAAATAATATAAAAAAGTATATATTTGTTTTTACGTTTCAATTTTTTTTAGGTACGCTATCTATGAACTTAAATTGGCTATATTATTTTTTGTCAAATCGGCTTGAGCAATGCAATTGCAAATAAAGCAATAAATTAGCAACAGAAAAACATTAAAGTTCTATTTTCCCAATTTTGCTGCATTAGCTGTATCAGAGCCTAACAGATGTTTGAAAGTTTAATCTTTTGCAAGATCTACGATTAGAAATAACCGAAGAAACTTTATAATATCATTACTAATGCGGATAATAAAGTATCTTTTACGATTTCAGTTTAGATCAATAAAGAAATCTGATAATCTTGTTTAAGCAATATATCAGCTGCTTATACGTAACGTTATATGGAACTGAATTGTTTGCAACAACTGATTTTTCATCCTCTTGTTTATTTATTTACATGTTTTTTTATATTAAAATATGGAATACATGCACAAAAAGAATGTATATGTAACAAATGTTGTTTAACAAATGTTATTCTTATTACACATATAAAAGTTATAATAAATAAAAATAATAATGGTAAGTATTGTTTAATAATTTTCTATATTTTTATTAACTTATGTATATAATATGCGTATAAAACTGTAATATATAATTCAAAATTTCAAACATAAATCTCGCTAATTTAAGAAAAATTCTCAATATTCGATAAGTACTCTCTAAATTTATATCATATAATTAATATTTTTAATTATATAATCAAATATTTTTCCTTTTTTAAATGAACTTCATTGATTATCCAGTACCAAATATGCCACTGGGTAATTAATGACTATCCACTGATTCAGATTTAGAAAGTAATGTTAGATGTTACATTTATTCCAAATGTCACTATTGAATTTTTAAGAAGATTCGAAGCAATGAGCAGTTTTATATTGCAAGCCAAAAGTCAATAATAAATTAAGAATTACGATAATAATAAATTAAGAGATACAAGAATTAATACTGATTGAAATTGATTTTATCTATTTTAGCGCGTTCATATATCATTATTTATACCACAGCGTGTCACCCAGTTTATTTTTAAAATACATCAATAAAATGTGTAAAATGCAGGGCGCGATCTATACTTTATATATTTTGTGTAAAATATTCAATAATAATTACTCCCCCCCCCCCCCAACATTTATAAAAATAAGTAAATTCTAAAAAACAGTTAAACAGTAAAAAATCCATCCATCGTAATATTTTTTTTTAAAAGATATATATGTTGCTTAATTTTAAAAATAAAATAAATCGTAATTTATGAATACAGTTTTGTTTTAAACGTTTCTCTTTTAAGATACAATTTTTACGTTCTACTATTATGTAAAAAATAAACAAAAAATTCTTATAAGCATATTATCATTTTCTTAATATTAATATTTTGAATTTATTCTAGTTAATACATAAAAGACTAAGGAGAGAAATTTCAACATACGATGCACCACGATTATACTTAATGGTTTATTAATGTTACCTCAGTACATGACGTTCCGTAATTAGGTCGCTTATGCATACATCATTGTGTAAGCGCATTTTAGGCGCTTAGTGCGATAAGTATTCGTCGCTGCGACAATCTATAAAGTTTTTTAAAAGGAGGATAATATTTCTTTCCCGTCATCTATAATATATTATCTAATTAATTAAAAGTATTAAAGATGCACAATAAAGAAAAAAATGTATGTTAGAAAAATACACATTATTAAATAAATAATCGATAACGCGAGGAAATTAAAATTAAAGTTAAAAGTCCAAAATAAAATAAAATATCCGAAAAAACTATTTACAAAAAGGAAACTATAAAAGAAGAATTTATTTAATAAATATTTCTATATACTATTAATTGTTCACAGAACAATTAATGCAAATTGAAATTGATATCTGCCGATAAGTTATAGACATAAATTAGATTATGTTTTACAATTACGAAAATTTGTATGTAAATCACAGGAATCAAAATATCTCATCCCTGTTACATAATAAAAAGATGAGATGAAGCGGAAATAGAATGATTTATTTGTCTTCCTGCGTGCGAATGCAATATCGATACACAGCAATTCTCACGTGTATCTACTCAAATTGGCTTGTCTACCGCGCGATAGAATCTACCTTCTCAAATACCTTCACAATCGAATACCGTTTACGTCATCTCATATATAGTCTCCTTGTATATATCAGAACGTCTTATTCTTAGTATTCCTCATTTTTATCAAGCAAATTATGTATTCCTGTCCATCGGGAAGAGAGAAAAACAAAAGCTTATATTGAAACGATATTCTTGTCATTTATCGATTTATATCTCTTGCGAAAAGCAAATACGATTCTGGTTCTCACAATAAAAATTACGAGATTCAAAATTCGATAAAGTAATCAGCTGGCTTCTTATCATTCTTGTTCAAATTTTTTAAATAGCCGTGCGTAAATTCGCATTCTGCCATAACAATCGCCGGTACGGAATCATACAAACTCGTATTCAGTCGTGCAACACAAAAGACGACTAAACACAAGAAGGAAACTTGCAACCCTGACTTACCTTGTGTGCTGCCGTTGGGCTGGCCGGCCTGCTGCGGTAGTACGGGGTAGAGAGGCGAGGGATGGGGCGATGGTTGATTGCTGCTAGGGACTCCTGCAGTAGAATGGGGGTTGGCAGTCGTCGGGGTCGGTGTGGCCGAGGGTACAGCTTGTTGGGATTGCTGCACGTTACCGGCGGACGTGGGTGTTGCCGCGGGGGTGCCGTCACCACCCCCGGTACCACCAATCACGGTACCGCCAGGAGGTTGTTGCTGCAACGGTTGTTGTTGCTGCTGTTGCTGAGGCGCTTGCTGCGGTGATGGTGGTTTTTGCGCGTCCGTCGCCGATTCGCTTATCGTTTCTGCAATGAGAAGCGCGATCCAGTCTTGAATATTAAATCTCGCGCGTCCTTAGAGTGCACGTCGTTTTTATTAAGGATATTACTGGCACCAGGATTAATTCGGAAACATCCGCGGAGAGCCAATTTCCAAGGTTATGAGAAATGCCATTTGCATGGCATTGCATGATTAAAAAAAATCAAAAAGATGTTATGTCCGCATTAGATTAAAGATTAATCCTGGAACATTATCGATATGTAAATTTTACATACAAGTGAGAGAGGCTATTTCAGTGACCATTAGGAAATCTAATCTGCAATGGTAAAAGCTAGGATAAGCGGACATAAGCTTTTAAAAATTCTGTAAGTTTTGTGTATCAGTATCCACTGCACAGAAAGAAATTTGCTGAAAGTATCTAAAAATTTAACTACAAATCTCAAAATAACTTTGTTAAATCAAAATAATTACATAGAAATCTGAAGTATGATGAGCAATGCTATGAAAAGTTTTGACAACCAGTTTGAGTATCTTATTTAATTATTTTAATAATGCAATGAAATTATTTTCAGATCAGTACATATAAACAGAATAGATAAATTCCTAAATACAGCAGCAAAATCGTCCTTTCCGTGTGATAGTATTATAATAAAGAGTGTGTGTATGATAAGTGATTCCAATTTTTAAGCAATGTGTAATATTTTGTATTACTCAGATATATTTATATATTTTATATAAGTATATATTTTATTTAAATATTATAAGAAAACGTTGGACTCTATATCATTTTCAAAATATGATCCCTCAAATATATTAAATATGATAATCTTTTTTTCTTTTCTTTTAATGTAATAATTAAGTCGTATGTGTTCAAAAAGATCTAAGCTATAAATATTTTGTCATTAGAAATGTGAAAAGTGAATGTGGGCATCGAACTAAATGCTTCATTATGTTACGAAATAGAAACATGTTAAGCAACACATTACAGAGCAATTTTTGCATTTTATCTTATGCTTTGGTACGTCCAATTCGAAATATGGCGATAGTTATGTATGTACCATATTCTTTAATTTCTGTATTACTTCCGAAGGTTTATATAGTAGATGCTCTTTTAAAAATATTTCTGCATATCTATTAATGATTGTTTCATTACAAAATTTACATTTTAGAAAATATATTTTCTCTTCTGTAAAATATACCATCATACATACATATCAAGTTGCTTCGGATAACTTCGTCAATTTTGTCATCATCAATGTTGTGAACGTGAAATAAGTATACGTTTGCCATTATTCTCATACGAAAAAATAGATTACCATATATATCACATTTTATCTTATCGTCTATACTATTACAATATTTCCACATCCCAGACTTTTGCAAAATTTGTATTATCTGTAATTATGTCCGCACATCTTAGACCGTGTAATACTAAACTGAATAGATTCTTATTATATAAATGTCTTAAAAATGGAATGCTTAGAATACTATTTATAATTCAAAATGATGAACTAGTTACTCAAATATGAAAATTTGCATTAATCAGTAAAATATATGAATAAATACAAATTTTCCGATCTTGATATAAACTAATGTCTAAGTTCTAAACAAAATTGTAAGATTCGTAAGAATATTCATATTCTCATAAGATTTATAAGAATTTTGAAGTGTTTATACTTTTATATGATATTTTTACAGACAGCTTTTTACTAGCCATAAGATTTACAAGAAATCGTAAATATTTACGAATAATCTTACGTCTTACATAGCATAAAATTAAAATACTGGTTATAAGTTCTTACGAGTTTTACGAGAACAAGTTACGAGACGAGTAAGAACGAGTCTTACGATTCTGCTTAGAATTGATCTATAAATTTGGTTATTTAACTTATTTATAAGATTCATAAAACACATTTCAAATATCGGACAAAACTTTTTCTTATGATAAACAAATGTTAAATATCTAATTTCTTTACATTAATAATTAAAGGAAAGTAAAACATACAAATAGTCCTAACATTTACTATTATCATTTTCGGATTTTTCCGCTTACGAATACATATCAGTCTGATGAGAAGTTGAAGCCACGTTATTTCCTTCAATCAATAATCGACTTAATGTTCTAATTATATTATTTATTTTGTATAATATTTACGGTTTCTACATTTATGCTATGTTGATGCAAATGATCCGTTATGTGATCTAAATATGTTAAATATTTTAAAGCAAAATCTGCATTTTATCTTATGAATTGAAGTGTCTAATTCCATATATATATATATATATATATATATATATATATATACACAGCCATGTGTTTATTGTATTTCCTAATTGATTTACTACTAGTAGATGCTCTCGTATTAAATTAGACGTTCTAAATTAGGTTCGTTATATTCACTGAAAATTATCAAATCACAAAATTTACATTCCGAAGAGTATCATGTCTTTTCTGTAAAATATTGTCACATTAAACTTCGGTCAACTTTGTCAATTTAGTCTTCGTTAATGTTGTGGATATGAAATAAATGTATTTTTGTTCTTAGAATATTAGAAACATAATAATTACACTCATTACTTTTTATCTTATTATAATTTGTTCTACTACAATATTTCCATATCCAAAATGTTTGAGAATTTATCTGATCTATCATTATGATCGTACAATATTATCAATATCTTAGAGCATGTAAGACTAAATCTGATATGATATGTAAATCTGATATGATACCGTGGAGAAACATTCGAAAAAGGAAATTGACATGTCTTTATAATATTGATAAATATTGATACAAAATTTGAATTCTTATCTAACAGCTAATAACATCGATATATTTGTATCATTGTAATTCTACATAGTATTCAAACTACTTTAACATATATATTTTATAAATCCAAAAGATAAAGATAAAGATTTTTTTTCTTTTGTATGCAACGCTGGTACCGTCGCACTATTATTCCGATCTATAAACAGCAATTTATAAATACAAAAATGTTATATTTTAAAAGATAGATTCAAAAAGTTTTTAAAATTTGCACAATAATTAATTTGTTTAAGTATAATTTATTCTCGTAGTTGAATCATTATATGCTTTAAATTATATTTTAAATTTACTTCTCAATATATATTAAATATTCGTATATTAAATAATAATAAATAAGATTGAAAATAAAATATTTTGAAAGCATTTATTTAAATAAATTTAAATTAAATTAAAAATCATTTTAAATATTATCTTTAAAAAATAAAATATTTTCTAATATCAAATAGTTCGGTATTTATTATTTATATAATTAAAAATGCATTTATATAATTAAAAATTGCATTTATACATATCTATATATTTTTAATTTAAAAACCGAAAACTTAAGATTAAGATTACAATTTTGAAATATAAATAAAAATATTTTATATGTATTATAGAACTTATTTTATTTAGAAATTTTTACGACAACTATTTTAATACAAAGCATGATTTCAGCAGATACATAAGTAAACAAAATAGTATATATTAGTAACAAAAAAGCATTAAATTTATGTCTAAATTTATGCAATACTACGTGATATGAGTTATTTGTTGTAACATCTGTTGTAACAGGCTGCTCCAAATTTTTCTATACGAGAGAATTTAACTAAACTAGGAACTACAGACTGAATGTGTATTGTACGGTTGAAGTAATAGTTCAATAAAAAATTTTTATGATAAAGAATAAAATTTTTATTACATTTTTCACAATAAATTCTTTGAAATACTAGGAACATCAACGACCTATAATTAAATATGAGGACTATTAATATTTCTGATTCAGACTGATTGTATTGAAAGAAAATAAAATCAGCACGCAGTGATTTCTGAGATAAATTTATTTAAAAATACATATATATATATATATATATATATATATATATATATATATATACTATACTATATA
>NW_012130144.1:663943-677094 GCF_000143395.1 Atta cephalotes
TATATATATATATATATATATATATATATATATATATATACATATCAATCTAATATGTATCTTTAACCGAAAGTAATGCTTCTTCGTATTTAGTTGATTCAGTCACTTTTGTTTTAATTAATCAAATTCCAATCCAATCTAAATTTTAATCTTAAGTCTGATACAAGCATTAAGCCTTTTTGTTAATTCAAATACAATGCAACACACACATGACGTATGTCATTTCGACAAAAACTTTGCACAACTGAACGTTAATTAAAATTATAATGTAGACTATAAAAAAAAGAGACGGTAGTAGTCATCATAAAAGATAAATGGATCGAATTTATATAAACGGATTAAGTTCAATTTTACGTAGGAAGAATCTGGACATCGACTCGTGTGAAATTTCAAAGGTCGAATATTTTCAATACATTATAGTTGGAGTTTCTCTCAATCATATTAGAACAAAGAATCACAGAACGCAACAATGGCTCTGCGCAATCGGCAATACAACGATTATGGGCATCAGTAGCGTCATTAATTTGATACGCCGCGAAAATGAATGCGACGTGTAAGTAAATTTTATGGAAATGTAATAATAAATGCGGTAATCTATCATTAAAACCTTAAAATTAGCACTTCATCGATCTCAATTTTAACAAAGAATAATGTGTATATAGTAATTTAATGCTCGTATATAAAAAATATACTTAAAAATATATAATGAATTTATAAATATTTATAAATATATATAAATAAATGTATATAAATATATATAAATTTATAAATATTTTATTTAAATATGACAAATATTTAAAAATTTTTTTAATTATTTAATTATTTATTAAAATAAAATTGTTTTAAAACTATTTAAAAATATCACAAAAATATCATAAAAATATTACAAAAAAATATAATACACATATAAAAACAAAGGGGTGATTATGAATAAAAAAAAAATGTACATTTTCTATGAGTTTCATAACGCAAAAATATATCAATCCTAGCAAATATTTTTTTACTGAACAAAACATGGTTGCAAAAAGAGATCTTTTCAGTAGCAGCTTTTTAACAAACATTGATATTCGATTTAGACGTAAACTGGATAATGACATTAAGCTTTTTTTTAATGTATATCTAATATTATATGATATCGGTTATTGTTATCGATATTTTTCTTTCGATAATTACTCTCCGCGATATTTCTCCGTATTTTCTGCTATTCATATTCACCCCGCATTTCTCGGATCGATTTTGCAATTAATTTAAATAAACATATCTCTCTCTCTCTCACGTAGTAACTGACGGAATGACGTACGTTGATAAATAACTCTATGTCATTGTCGTCGACTATCCCCAGCCAAGTTCCACAACTTCCTGCGATAATCTAACGAAACTGTGAGCGGAATACTTTAATTACAAAAGGTGGGATGTAGAAGAGCCACGCTTTCTCAAAACTTGTCTCGAAAAGTTCTGACTGTTTGGACGAGAATATGACTGATGACGGAACTTACGAAATAGTTTCGGAAATCATGAGAGTCCCAGAATTTTCTTGACAAGGAATACAGGCTAACTAGTATTACTTTAAGTATTGAGAAAAGATAATTATTATAATAATTACACCTGAGAAGTCCTTGCGACAAGAGAAACTAAATAGGTATTTTGAAATCTACTATCTCACTGTTAATTAGCTTCAACGCATTTGTCCTCCATATATCTTGGACATGCAAGTATTCTCTCAGTTATAGATTTCTTGATAAACATGAAATTATGTTTTTTTCAGCGAAGGCTGAAATAATAAGCTATATTGAGATAAAAGTGTTTGGTATTCGTGACTATAATAGCATGATAAAATAATTATGGTTAGAAGTTTCATTTTTATAGTTATTATGATATAATGGTACTAACAATAATCACATTGTTCGACAACAAAGAGTCACTTTTTTTCCTCCCCAAAGTACCATATCCCTCAAAGATTTCTTCTGCTAAACACGATTCCATTGTCAGAATTTGCGCAGCACATCAAAATTTTTAATAAATTAATAATAACGTTATTGATATGCATCAGTTAAAGAGATTTGGAGTGAAATGTAAAACTTTACTATTCACTAAAAATCCTGACGTGCTACACAAATGCTGATGACAGTATTGCATCCAGTGCAAAAAAAATTTGGGATATATATGTGACATTTTAAAAAGAAAAAGTGATTTTTTTGTTTAACTGCATAATTATATTGAAAGTCTAAAATTTAAACAACCATACTTTTAAAAATAAGTCATATTATCATTAACTAAAATTTATTTGAAAACTTAAATTATACTTTCAGATGCTGTAAGCTTTATTAAAAAATAATAAATAATTTTCATTTTGTTTAAAAAAAAAAAAGTCTTAAAAATAATCAAAAACGTTATTTCTTGTTCATTTCACATTAAGTTACCCATTGCAAAATTCAGACGTGTTACACAAATTTTATCAATGATATCATATTCATTAAAAAGAATATGACACTTCGAAGAAAATTTGATTGTTGAACAGTATTATGAACATATTTATAAGTATTAAAAAAAATATATATAGTTGCATCAATTATTATAATTTATAGTCGTTTTCGATTCTAACTTGTATCTTCTATTTTATCTACTATGTATCTTCTATTTTATCAAAATTATAGTCACAAATACTGAACATTTTTTTCTCAATATATTTACGATTTTATCGCTAATTTTGTATCAATATCGATTGAGAATATTTCTTGGAATTTTATGTTAATTGTGTTATAAGTTAAAAAAAAATTATTTATTAGTTAATTGTTTATCTGTATCGAATGAGCGGAAAACTAACTCCACGTTCGAATAAAACGTGAAACCATTCTGAGAGCTTCGTACAGTTCGTCGGTAAGAAGGATCACAGTGATATCACATTGCGATAATATCAGAGGATACACGTTGCTGGCAAATGATAAGAGATACTTCAAGAAATATTGAACATAAATCAGCTTGGACAATAAATTGCGTCGTTTTGGCGCGAGGTACTTCTAGTTATTGAGGAAATTGAGTTCGCGTCTGCCACATGAACTGTAAAATTACGCAATTACGACCTTCGTCATTGGGTGGCAAGTTGTCGACACCCTAGCAACCTCTGTTGCTCGTTTCCTGTGCAATCTGCCGAAGGGGTGGACACCACTTTCGGCGCGACAGGTAAACGGACTCGGAAATATCTGTCTGGCATGCAAATTTCAACATATATAACGAGGAGCACCGAAAAAGACAATAATTGAAAACTGACAATATAATTGAACTCATAGTAGATTTGAAAGATAAAGTTGTTACATAAAAATGCAAAACGACCAAACAAACAACGAAATAATTATATAATTAAAAAATCGTGGGATCGAAGAACAAGCAAAAATAGCGTAAACCAATACTAACACAGTAAAATAGAATAAAAATAGAAAAAAAGTTAAAAAAAAATAAAGAAAATGCATACTCACCATTTTCCGGAAACGATGTTGACCGTATCACGGGCAGCAATATCCCTTTCTGCACCAATTCATCTCTGCTGGCACGTACTGAGATTTTTCTCTCGAGCGCTATTAACAAAGACAAAGAAAACGTACACGAATGTCATTACGCTGTTCGCTCTGTTATCTGCAACGCTATTTAAATATTTTCACATTACAATGTTGCAAATTGTTGACAAATGTTTAAAACGACTTCGGGCATAATAATCTAAAAAGTAGAAATTAAATATTTATTCGTGCAAAATGCAAACATTTTAATTGAACGTATATTAAATTTAATAACATTCATCATTTTTAAATGCAAAGATTTTTCGTGACAAAGCAACGTCAATCACAAAAATGACATATAGCATAAAATCCATTAAGTTTTTTCTATTATTAAAAATAAAAATACATGTCGCGTTTAAATTGAATTATTTTTACATCGCATCATCTACTTACATAGAGAAGCGGCCTCAAATTTATCCGATTTCTTTTTCCGCTTCCATTTCCAAGGTTTGAAGAGTCTACCGAGGGCAGAAAATTTACTTTTTCTTTCCAAAGGCGGCGTTCTCGCACCCGAACCCAAACTGTTTGTTCGTAGAGCAGCACCGTTTTGCTTTTTCGCTGCAAAAAGAAAAAGAATGATTTTATATATAATTTACGCTACAACGCTTTTTCATGTGCCTATATACATAAAATAAGTTAAATCCTTGATAGGATAAAGTTTACGAAGTCATAAAGCAAAAATACGAAGCATAAAATTCTTTAACATTATTTGTATAAAGTTATGATGTTAAAATTTATAATACAGCCTTGTTTACACCCTCAAATGTAAACATCTATATCTAACAAAAAAAAAATTAAATATAATTTATAAAGAAAGATAATATTTATTGTTAATTTTTCTTTTTCAAAAAAATATAATAAATTGAAATTGCTTTATACTCAATACTTATAATCAAAGAGGTATAAGACAGTATATGTTGCGATTGTCAAAAAACGTTAATTATAACGTTTTTACCTATGTAAATTAACTTTAATCTCAATTTAACTTACTTCTCATCTTTTTCCAGTTACAAGAATTGGAAAAAGTATATTAAATATCGAGATTGAAGTTAATTTACACTGGCAAGAATGGACACATAATCTGCGAATTACTTGCATATGATACAAATTAATGTTATCCATGTTTGCGTAATGCATTATCAACCCTAGATACGTTATCCCAATTTTCCGCTTTTCCAGTAAAACGTGAAGTTTCCTATGTTATCCGCGTTTATACCGACCAGGAATGCCAGGTTTTCCAACCCTCTTATCGGCATCCGAAAGGGTGGAACCGAGTGAAAGACCATCGATCTATTACATGATATATTCAACGAGAATTACAATTTGTTTTATTAAAATTTACTACATATCTCACAAATTCTAAAACAAGAGCAATTTTAAAATAAAATTTTTGTACACAATTTCTCTCAAGTATCTAAAAATTTAGTTAGGTACAGATCAGAAAATAATTTTGTTTGATTAAAGTATAATTTATGTAGAACGCTTCAACGTTAATGATAAAACTGCCAAATATTTTAATATTCTAGCAACTAGTTCAAATGTTTTACAAAATTATTTTGATAGTTTAAACAAAATCTATTTGCATATTTATATCTAGCTAAATTTTTAGATACTTTAGGAAAACCGCGTTCTTTTCATATACTAAATATCTTTCTTCTCTTAGTTTTAATTTGCTCCTCTCAATTTTTTACTTAGCTTTTTCGTTGACATAAACAACAATATAACTCATGCCACCATAAAAGTCAATATTCGACTCGAATAACCTCCCCTACATAATTTAGCAGATATTCCATCGCAATATTTTGAAATTCAATTAAAAACAGAAAACACTACAACAAATGCGATCGGTAGAAAATGAAAACAAGATTTATTGATGTTAACATTTATCTAAACTGATTACTCGTACTAGACATAAATATTGCAATAACTATAATTATAAAATATTGATGAAAAAGTAATAGATAAATATATTGATGTTCCATACATACAATATAGTAAAATCTGTAAGAAAAATAAATCAGTATTTAACAGAATGATAAAACTTTATGTAAATTAAGGATTAAAATTTTTAGAGTTTTTATATAATAATTTTTCAATTATTTATTTTTATTCAAATAAAATTAATTTATCTTCAACGATAAGTAATCATTTACTATTGGAAAAAATTATCTTGAAAATACAGACAAATAATTTAATAAAAGAAAGAATCCTATTTTCAAATAAAGAAGCTCATACTGTTTAATAATATTCATATACAAATTTGGAAATACATTTTTCGGTTTTATAAACTGCGCGCTAATTCGATTTGTTAGATTTGAAACGCAATCCTAAACTGAAACTAAAAATGACATTACAAATTATATTGATCATCAATTAAATAATGATGCTAATAAGCACATTATAACATTATAACACAACTGCAAAGAATTAATTGTAAAAAATTTCACTTCAGCCAGAATTTAAACCTGGAGGTTATATGAATATTATTAAGCACCAAGACCCGCTTTGAGCGAAAATAGGATTCTTTTTCTTATTTGATTTATTTTTATCGGTCTAATTTTCACTTATAATTAAATATATTTAATTTTACAAATAACGAAATTATAGCTAGAAATTATAGAACAAAACGTAAATCTAGACTCGAGATTTGGGAACGATATTCGACTTGTTCTTAACTCTTATCTTTATCGCGCTGTTAAGGTTTTAGAAAAAGAAAGAACTCTTTTAAAAGATCATTCTCTGAATGCCCTTTCAACTTGCACTTATCGACCATCTACTACCTTCTTATTTGTAACGCCCTTCGTACATAATACAGTCACTATTCTCTTAAGTCAAGAAATACTTTTCTACGCAAGAACAATCGCTACAAACGTAAGAACTACACAAGCCATTAGATAAACTAAATACGAAAATCGCAGATATCGAAGAAAATTCTTGCTCGTTCATTTAATTTTATTTATAAAAAATACCTTTTAATCGAACAAAAATTCTAGTTAAAATTTGAAAATAAAATATTTTATTTTTTAAATTTTTATACAGCCCAAAAATTAATATATTCACGTTACATTTAATAAATACTAATAAAATATTATAACAATTCTAAGAAAAATTGAAATAATTAATTTAATTATTCGCATATCAGAAAAGAAATTTAAAATGATTGAAAAATTATTTTTCATGATTTAAATAACATTTAAAGATTTGAATAACATGTTACTCATGCTTAAATATTTGTATTACGTTGTGATGTAACGAAGTTAGCTTCGAAATAGCTTCAAAATCCACTTCAGGAAAAAAACGATCTAAAATATCACACTAAGGGAAAGAAAATCTCCCATACGCACAGTCATAAACAACCTATGTCGCCGTACTCGCGTCGACGCCCACTCTATGGTGCATAATGTAAGACTCCCGTATATCTCGAGTAGCTACAAAGCAACGGTAGAGAGGGTGAAATGTAGCGGAAAGAAAGTGCGTCGTGTGCGGCTGAATGCTGTCAAGCGACGGGATTCCAAGGAACCCCGTGGGGAATAATGGCCGATAACGTGCGGTAGGGCAGTTTTGCAGGCGTAAGGTAGAAGCGGCCGATTACAGCAGCATTAAGCACCCCTCAGGGACACTAGTGACTGCCACAATGTCTTGGATACTTATTGAACTATACTTCTTGAACAGAGCGGCTTCAAACCGCGACGAACGACGTACAACAAAGTTGCTTAAAAGACGATTGCTTAATTAGCCGCCGGACTGTTAATCTTCCCGTAATAATCAAGTGGGATAATTAGCAAAGCATCAAAAATAGAATGGTCTTTTGACCAAAACGATACGTGATAATCTTGAGAAGTAAAAACATTGTATTTGATTATATTATATATAAAAAAATCAGTTGAGCATAATTTAATAACATTAGATAATGATTGCGACATTCACAATAGATATATACGAAAGAGATAAGTGAGAGATACGAGAATAAAATTTACTTATCAACTCTCTAGAATTTTTCACAACATTAAAACAAGTTTTTTTTAATATATTTATAAACGTAAATATATCGACTAATCTATCTTGGAATTTTATTTGAATTATTAAATATAATATAAGATTTACTTTCATTCTCTATATGTCTTGTTCAATTGAATAACTAAATTATTTTTTTTTTTCACGACATTTTAACTCTTTATTCTTGAATAATAAAGATTTAATATAATCAAAATATATCACACCATTTCTCTTTTCTTTTATATGAATGAATAAATCACATTTACACACATTAACATGCTTGTTTTTGATTCTCAATTTCCTTTGCTTTACAAGAATCAAGAATAAATTACTTTTATCTATTATATGTTTCTATTATATGTTTCAAATATAATTATAGCAACAATGCAATGAGTATTTCTAAATAATCAGAGAGAGATGGAGTTTTGTTCTCGAAGCAAAACATGTACGTTAAAAGATCTGCTTTGTTTCTTGTAGAATTTTCTTTTTTCTCACAAAAGGAAGGAAGAGTATACGCACGGTCCTGATGCCAAAGTGGAATAATTGACGCCACAAAGCACTTCCGCTGTTCTGGGAGACCTATTCACACATGTCGAAGATCGTCAAGGGCTTTTGCATCACATCCATCGTCTGCAGACAATGGCAATATTAACGCAATAGACCGTATTCGTCATTGTTCAAAATACAACGTCTTAGATCTTCATCTTCCTCTTACTATAAAAGAAGATGAAGAAAGGATTTAAAAAAGCCTGTGATCCTTCTGATCAATGCAAATATAGTATGGCAAAAACATTTCGCTAAAATCTAAAAGTTTAGTTACATACAACAGATCAGACAATAATTATGTTGGACCATCAAAATAATTATGTAAAAGATACGTGACAAAATGCAACAAAATGATGAATTTTGATACTTTAAAAATCAATCGTTTGAGTAGCCTTACATAATTATTTTGATGATCCAATAAAATTTTTTTCAGATCTGTATGTATCAAGTTAAATTTTAAATACTTCAGCAAAATTATTTATTCCGTGTGACAGTGCTTGAAAATATTGCAAAATGAATAGTGTAATAAAATCAAAAAAATGAATTTTTCATGAAGAATGGCTATGAAGAATCTATACTTTATCATAAGCTTATCTCACCGTACTGAATGACAGAATCTTAAAAAATTCAGATTAAGATCATTATATTTCATTATCACAATCTGCAAAAATTAGAAATTAAAATCATGGAAATTAAAATCATCCGGAAACAAAGTTTTTAATAACTTACAATAAGAGTGAATAATCTGATAAGTTCTTCAAGAATAATTTTTTCATTTAAGTTACTAATTCTCTCTTATATGATATAGTTACAATTTGATCTAATTAATCCCCTTATGACAAATGCGTTCGATCAATCCGAAGTGCCAATCAATAATGAACTATCGAGCCATTGTGAATATGTATCTGCGAATATGTATCATGTTACAATGTATTTTGTAATTGCTAGTTAGAACGACTAATGTGCAAATGAGACGCCGCGCGCTAGTGTGCACGGATGCTTGCGGTTATTTAATCGAGGTTCGATGGTCGTGTAAAAGGGGTTTAACGAAAGCCACGTGAACGGATATCCAGCCTGGATTTCGGCAAACCATAATCGTTAGTCGTTAGTCGTTAGTCATTGTTATCACAAAAGCCGTACGACAGATTGTGTATATTGGACGTAATCAATATTAGAAATAGAGGAAAAAAAACAAAGATCTATATGATATTGTTGAAATATTTGAAAATTAAGTGACAGGAATAATTTTGTTTGGACCATTAAAATAATTATTACAGAAATAATATTACAGAAAATAATTATATTACAGAAATATTCGTTGCATTTTTGCTGAGAATGTATTATTGACATTGAAATAACATGTAATAATTTAAATGGAATAGAATAAAAAAAAAAGATTAATCGATACATTTGCTATTAAATTCATACGGAAAAGATGGTTTTAAAATATTTAAAAATTTAGACAGATATGAAAATAATTTTATTTAAACTATATCAAAATAATTATATAGGCGTAATTGGTAGCTAAATTGTTGAAATTTTTGCAATGTCAAGCATTCTACATAATTTTACATAATCCAATATCTACATAATCCAATAAATTTATGTTCAAATCTATATACTAGATCCAGTTAAATTTTACATATAGAATTTTACATCTAGATTATTAGAAATTTTTAGATACTTTAGCAAATACGGTTCCTCCATGTATTAAAATTCGATTATTATCAGTTATAAAAAGATAATTCATATAAATATATATATAAATAAATAAAATTTCATATAAATCCCTGCATTAAAAAATATACAAATTCTTCTAGCAATCAAGAATCACGACTGTAAATTTATAACCTATAGTTATTATTTACAAATATTGATATTGTTATTTTAAATTGCATTTATATCTGTTCAATGATCATGCAATTCACACAGCATATCACGCCTATATCGAACATTGTATTTTACGGATTGAACACAAGTTAATGGCACAATCGACTATACCTAAAACATATGAGCCAACACATTCAGCTAAATAGTACCTAATCGTTACCTTTCACCATAACAAAGCAAAGTCGATAAAGATACATGGGTTTACCCACTCGGCAGGCGCTAATAGCGAGTCCGGGCGAGTGAAACTCGATACAGAATTTGACACGTTGGCGAATCACTCTCGCGGAGGAAGGAATTAATTATTACCATTAAAGCAGTCCAAGAGGAAGGGTGAGCGTAATACATCGCCTAATCGAGTTGCGGCATCAACACGGCAATCGAATAAATGGACTCGAATGCCGCAGCGACGCATCGTCACTCGACCAGAAGCTAGAACTGGATATTGCCGCTATTGCTTCGATGCAACAGGCGCATCTGATGTAACAATAGACTTGCGTCATTGTCAACGGGTCTTGAACCGTGCTGAATCTCGCAACCGATTGGCAATGGGTAGACAGGCTAAACAGGGTGATAGAAATCTTTTGAATCGAGCTTCAAACATCCATGCTATTTATAGTTTCCATCTTACTTGTAAAAGCGTTATGATATCCGTAAAATTCTAGACAATAAATATGTGAAGTAAGATCTATTTTATCGTAATAAATAAATAAGAAGAGAAGAATACATACAGTAACTTGATCACTATTTGCGCGATAAAATTTTTAATATCATTACACGTAGAAATCTAATTCGTTAAATGCAAAGCATTAATAATAAAGATTAATCGGAGCAAGTAAAATATTATATCGATAATTATGTAACCTCTTACAAAAATGGACCACTTTAATTATTATGACTTGAAAGGAAATGTCTATCTTCTGTATTGATCCTTTTATTAATTATTTATGATTTCGAAAGCACTTTATAACAGAGTGAATAGATTTTAAAAATCTAACATTTTTCAAAAATCTAATCACGCTGTTATAAAATGCTTTCAAAATCATGAAATTTTTGTCGGAAACATTTTTTCATTTCGAGAATATTCACTTAAAAACGTAGAAACTAATTTTATTCAAGATAATGCTGCACCTCTAAAATCGAATTCTAATAGCTAAAAAATTTTTTCTCGTGATTAGGTTCATCTACTCTAAACTTACACAGATTTTTTTAATTCTACATTTGCCGAACTTTCCTTATCAATGAGTACGAAACATTCGCTCGTATTATCTTATTTCTCTATCATATCTATCATGAATTATTACATTTACTAATTTCTAATCTATTAATGCTTAATATCATTGATAATTAATACCACTGATGTTAAAATTTCATTCTATTCTTGTATCAGTAGCGAGCGAGAAATAATACGAATTACATTTAACATAAAAATGTGCAATTTTGATTATTAATAATAGTTGACTATTAATAATAGTATAATTTATCATACATACGTCCAACACAGTTGAAGAACTACTACAGTTACATTAGTTTCATTGTGTCCCAATGAATATTCGCACTGAGAGCATGGATGCTCGCATAGATACGTATCGTGTCATTTCTAACAACATCGTGAAAGACGATTTGTATTCGGCTGCGACGCATATTACGATATCGTGATTTGCTGTCACGGTGACGCAGCGAATTACATCGCGCCATAAATCATCAGTAACGGAATAATAAAGAATCGCCTGTACACCTTCTTTACCGACTTGTAGAACAGGAAACGACATAAAAGTCATAGCGGGTGGAAAAAGGCATAGATAGAATAAGGGTTGCAACAGTTACAGCATGTTGCATTGAACACGGTAACGATAGTGGCGCAATGGCGTCCCTCCGCCATCAAGGGATGCTGGGGTGTTGCTATGGAGATATCACTTCTGTTCTCTGATTACCTGGCCACTGGTTGTCAACTTGAAACCTCTGATATTTCCCCTGCCGCATTGACTTTCCGGCATCTCGTAAAAACATTCAAACGTAATCATTTTTATTCCAGCACACGGCACACAATACACGTCATTAAACAGCATGTGATCATTCAGAGGCAGTTAATTCCTATTTTTGTCTGCTATTTTTTATTATTACATGTAGATTTCTTTATGAAGAATTATCTGATAATTTATTTCGAAATAAGATTTTATTGTTAAAAAATATGCAAAAAGAATGGTTTTATAGAAGTATCTAAAAATTTAGCTTATAGATACAGATCTGAAAATAATATTGGACCATTAAAATAATTATGTAGCATGTTCAAGCTGGTTGCAAAATTTTTTATAATATTTCTCATTAAGCTTGAATTTCCTATATAATTATTTTAATGGTCCAACAAAATTCAGGTCTGTACGTAGCTAAACTTTTAAATATTTCAGCAAAATCATTCTTTTCATGTTATACATTTTTATGTTATTCGAAACAATTGTAATTATTTGACTGTCTTTATTTGAAAGGCAGCAATATTAACATCAAAAACATGATTGTATATTGATTCATTTACATTAATGTAATGCCGATATATTTATTTTGCTATAAAATATTAAAATAATTATCAAAATATTAACGCATCTTTTCTCGTGACAAAATGTCCAGCCAACGCATTTCGAAAACAATAGAATTCGTGAGTTATTGCACAGAGTCATATTTAATTGTTGATAAATTAACACAAGTTTCGTGCTTCACGATTCGGGCGCATAAAAGCCAATTGTATGCAGACGGTTCGAACGACAGGACCGCTAAGTTCGAAACCATGCTCGATAACAGACAGAATTTCGTGCCACAAAGCATCGGAAACCATAAAGGTAAGCCCACCGCTATCAGCTTACCCTATCAGATTACTCTCGTCCCCTCCGAGGTTGGAAAAGGATTACATGGAGGGATGCGATTCGGATCTCTATTATTCGCTTTTCAACAAGAGCTTATTAATTAATTCTTAGCATCACCCTTCTTCATCTACATCCTTTTACGATTACTTTTATAAAATTTGCGATTGTGATTATTAATTAAGAAAAGATTTCCGGATTCAATTTATTAATTTTCAATTTATCATAAAATAGATTAATGTAGAGACTATCATATATTTATTTGTGTGTGTGTGTGTGTGTGTGTGTGTGTGTGTGTGTGTGTGTGTGTAGTTAA
>NW_012130144.1:678208-694409 GCF_000143395.1 Atta cephalotes
TATAAAGACGTATTCTTATTTCTTGCTTCTTATTTCAATTCTGTTATTTCATTTAATCTTCTCAACTAATTGTTTTATTTTTGATTGAACCTTGCATTAATAAGTCAATAAATGTTCGAAAACTTTAATTACACATCAAAATCAATTAAAAGACAAGTCGTTCAATCTACGATTCGGTGGGTTAAAAGACAAAAAATATAAAGGCGGGTGGTTCTTTCCCTTTAATGGAAAGACGATTTCATCGATCACCACCTCGAAATTCGGTATGAGATCGAAGATGGAGTCGTGGATTGAAATGTAATTACTGAAATTCCTTTAGGGGAAATGAAATCGAGAATAGAACACATACCGTTCTGAAATTGTAGCAATTTCGGATGTAGTAATTGCCGTGCGTATCCAGCTGCTTGATCGATATAGTTACGTCGGTATAGTTAATCAATTATAATAGATCGCAAAAATCGTAATCAACAAATGAAATAGAAATATATATGAGAAGAGTAGTTTACAAAATAAAACGAGGTGATTATGAACTGTTAAATTCATATTCAATTGAAGTTATTTTTAATCATTTCTTATAGATCGCCACTGCTCCTATTAAATATATCGTTAATTTAACAATTAAAACAATTAAAAACAATTAAATAATTTAATTTGTGAAAATGTATTAAATTTGACTCAAATTTATTTTATTGTTTGCTACACGTTAATATGGACATTGTCTACTTCGAAACTAATTACAGAAATGGATTGATTTACATTTTGACATATATAGAAGTTGAAAATAATAAAATATTATTTAACTCAAGAGATTGAGTTGCCATTGTTCTTTTGATCAAAATGTATAGATAATTTTGTATGTATACATATTTTATAGATAGTAAGCAAATAATTTAATTAAGATGCGGATAATAATTTAAACTAACTTAAAAACAGCGTTGATTAAGCGGACGAGATACCAGAAAGTGCATCAAGCTTCTTGTAATTATTGAAATCTAATTACACGTTGGTCGGATCTAAAATTGATTATAAGATTCAACGAGATATCTCACTCTTCCAGAGATATACTTACATTTTCTCAAACAAAATGAAAAAAATACGAGCAACAACCGTCAACCGTCTGCGTTTAAAGCGTGTCAAAGTCCACTCTATTTGAGTTCGTCAGTTTCCCGCAGGCGAATGCACTGTCAGTACATTATCTCGATAAATACGAGTTATACGTAAGCAACGTGTATACTTGTTATTTTTGTTATTTTTTTCAATCAGTATTCCAAGCTTATTGTTAGAAGAAACAGAAATAATAATTTATTTATTATATAAAAAAATTAAGGAAAAACGTAATAAAAAATTATTAGTCTTCTGTTATATTATCTAATTGTATTATCTAATTGTAAAATAATGTAAATTGCAACAAGATAATGTAAATTGTAACAAGAAATATTATGCGAGATACTATTTTACTTCATACTATTACTGATTATTTATCGATTCTTTGTTTAAACTACGATATTGATATTCAAATTTAATGCGCAAAAAGTTCTTGAATATATTTTCTAGATGTTATATATTAAGACAGTTCGTCAATGATTAAAATAAGACAACAACAATTTTAATAAATACACGAAAAATACTAAATTATTATAATATTGCAATAATATAAGAAACACAATGGTATTAAGGAACAGTATTATCGTGAAGATTAAAAGTATTCTAGATATCTTTCAAACACTTTTGCTGTTCATATTAAATTTAATGAAATGCAAATGGAAAAACAGTTTTCACAGAACGATGGATACACGACGGATGCACGACTAAAAAGCCTTAAAAGCACGGCATCCATCCACACTGTCCGTTCGTTCGTTTTCTGTGTTGAGCGCACGTAAAATCCTACAAGCTGTTTACATTGCATCCTGTGCTTGCAGTAAAAGCTTATATCTCGATAACCGATTAAATTGCAGCTTCAAACGCATCGTGACGACTAATAAAAATCTTTAACTAATAAAAATCTTATTCTTTCAATGTACCGTAACTTGGTATAATCGTATTTATCATTTTTTTCTTGTTGTATAATAAAATATTAATGAAACAGTGACAATCTGAGGTATTTATAATTTACATTTTTCCATACCAATTCTATCCTCGTCAGTTACTTGATAAATGTGTGCTATAATATTATTAGAAGTATTACCAAGAAAAAAGGAACCATAAATTGAGTGTTACTATCACATAATATCACAAGCATGTGGATAAATATACGCTATACGAAAAGAATGATTTTGCTTAAGTAAAATTTAGCTAGACACAGAACTGAAAATAATTTTGATGGACTTTCAGATGGATTATCAAAATAATTACGTAGGAATCTTAAATATGATGAACTCGCAAAAGTCTTGACGTTCTAACAATTAGTGTGAGCATCTTATATAATTATTTTGATGATCAAACAAAATTATTTGCATATCTGTAGCTATATCTAAATTTTTAGATATAGCTACAGATATGCAACTGTAACAAAACCATTCTTTTGCGTGTAGTTTACAAATCTTAAATCTTAATTTTTAAAATAAAAATATTTCTCTATTATTTTTGTTTTGTAACATTGTGCTTAAGTTATCATCTACTATTATCACTACAAATAAAATTATCCCTAACGACGAGCTAGTTTTATTAGAAATATTTAATATAGTGTCATCGAATATTTATTCGTACAATTCTGCAAATAATTTGGAAACTTTTGGCTACGAATCAAAAATTTTCTACAAAATTCTGTTCTCTCTCAAAGAGTAATAAATTAATTATACAATTCATGATGACGTTTATCTCATATCAATTACAAACTGTAAAGTTGCATAAACTTGTATAAAGCTAAACAAAAGAATGACAGTAATAATATGATTATAATGTGTTAATGCCTGTGATATTCAGGTGTGATATTCGAATTAGTGAAATTTGGCAGATGTAGTTCAAGTTCATCTATCATATTTCTACTATATTCTCTTGATACATGCCAAATGTAACGTTGCCAAAAATGCATGTTAACTTATTGAGAATGCTCTACATCTTTCGACCAAATAATTGAAATATTTCGTTCAAAATATTTGTCGTATCAAATTATCAAACGATGATAGAAGTTATCAGCAGAACATACGTGTTAACACAGTATTGACCGACGCTTTACAGCAATTAATCGATGACATTTAAAATTACGGAAACAGACAGATTCGTTTATAAAATCGATAATTAAATGAAAAAGTTTTGCTAATTTAAAAATATAGTTGGATACAAATCTGAAAATAATTATGTAAGATGCTTAAATAGATTGCTAGAAAACTGCAACATTGTTATCAACGTGTAAGTGTTCTACATAATTATTTTAATGGTCCGACAAAAATATTTTTAGATTTGTATCTAGCTTTTTTTAGATATACTTCAAAGCCGTTCTCTCTTTCCGAGTATGAATTCAAGATAATTCAGAGATATATAACATTTATGTACTTGAATACATAAATTCTATTTTTAGACGACTATTTAATGCTAATTTTCACAGCAAATACTTTGAGACAATTGATCTTTAGTGTGTTAATTGTATACAATATTATACAACAGTAATTAAAGTGTCATAGCAATACGCATCAAGAATAATGGCATTTTCTCGAAGTCATTATTCGATTCAATAAATATGTAAATAGTTCGACGATAAATAGGTCTTCTCAATCTTTCACGCACAAAAGAATGAGGCGACTGGTGTTATTTTCGGCCTACTTGTGTCGAACAAGCCAGTCTTATGAATCTATAAGAGCGTGAATCATGATCATTATACAAGATTTAATATGCGGAATAGAATTGATTCTCAAATAAGGCACTTCGATACTGACTGAGCTATAAATTCAATAATATCGATTATACCTACGCATTTATCTACTTTCCCAAGTAAAACCCAATAACGCGTGAAGCGAAAGTATATAAGCATCTCTATTATTTAAAAAAGCTATTTAACGATAACGCTTCTCTTCTGGAAAATGGACACCGTTTGCTCCAGAATCTGAGAAATCATGACAAATCGAATGTCTCTTGTATAGACACGTATCACAGAAAGAAATAAATAAACATTGACTCACTCTTCATAAGCATTAATTAAAAAAAAGCATTTGCGTCAGATATAGTTATTATAAATCAATAAATAAAAATGCAGTTCCTCTAATATATTTATTACAGTGTATAAAAAAAATAATGTTTCATAAAACATTATTGACATATTAATAATTTTCAGTACCGTTGTGTGTGCAGGTTTAAAAGTTGCTCAGGAATGTTACGCTGATAAATCAAGCAGTCCTATAAGTAAATTGCACATTGAACATTGTTCGTCCTATCAGCCGACTCTTTTTCATTCGAGTCTGACGATATCGCAGAAATAACTGAATACTCTATGGCGGTATGGCTCTCTACTCGTTTGACCACTTAATAAAACCTCTCTCTATCTCTTTATCTATCTCTCTCTCTCGCTCATAGTTTACGATTAGCACCGTTACTCATCGTCCCTCCTAGGATTATGTTCACGTATGTACGCTGCTGTACAGTACATTACCACGCCAGTAATGCGTTTATGTTGTCCGTAAACAATGCGTGCAATAATATACCTACGTAAGTCACGCGAGCTATCATATACGTGGTTATAGCGCGCTAATTATTTCATGGGAACAGAGAGAACACATATGTAATCGAGGCGATCTATGTAAAATCGAAATGTAGCGAACATAAAAATGTTATTAGACCGACAGGAAAAAGAATGAGTGGTAGCAGCCGATGTTTTGAAAAGAAAACAAAAAACTGAAACTAAATCTGTCATTCGTTCATCTCGAATGTATCAAACCGCATGGGTTTTTGTAGGATTTTGTTAAAATGAATTACAATAATATAAAAAGACGAGTATTGTCAGCGATATTTCAATTTAAAATTTAGAAATTTAATTTTAAAACATCAAATTAAATAAGATTTTTAAACTATTTTAGATGTAAGATCAAAAAATTTTATATATAAAATCAAGAGATTTTCAAATAAATTTAAATGTTGTTTCGTACAATATAAAGTGCGATTATAAATAAATTGTTTGAATTAGATAAATTATATGGAATTCCTTTATTCCTAATAAAACACAGATACTAATTAAAAATTAGGAATTAAATATAAATGTTCAAGTAGCAGTTTCAAAATACAAAAGATGAATTATTGCCACTTCTGCAGCGCACTTCGCGTGAGCGCAACTTCTGTTGCGTGTGTATGTACATATATTAATAGGATCGCCTATACCATAAATAAGCGCGAGTTTCCGGTTTAACATGCTCGTGAAAAGTTAAACGAAGCGTTCGTGAAAAGCTCTTTTTATAACATCCGGAATTATAACACGTGTAAATAAAAAGATAGATTTAATATTAATCTTCCTTTCTGATAACTTTGTAGATGCAATGCGATACAAATCTACAATCGATACAAATTCTATCGGAATATCCCACATATTTTTGATAGCAGATTAATAGTTTGACCTAATTATTTATTCATGTATATATACCAAAGAGACATTTACAAATTGTAATTTGTATTTGTATACAGTCGACTTATTCGTGAATTTATTATTCGCGGAATCGCTATTCGGGATCGACATATTTGTGACCATATTTCTTTATTCGCGATAGATATTTCAATATTCGTGAATGTAAATCGCATATATATGCAATTGCATTTTGATCATTTTGCTGCCTTTTTCCAATAAGAATTTATATATGAATTGCACAGAATTATAAAAACAATAATGCAATACGATTATACGATTTCATATGAAAAATTAAAAAATTAGGAAATTACAATTTTATCTTTTAGCGTCAATTCATAACATATGCTTCAAAAAAAGTTTTATACTTTGTGTGTATAAAATAAGCTTAATTCCTAGGATAAAAAAACAATACTAGTGTTTTTAAGAATAAGCTAGGAGATTTAATATAAAAGAATATGCTTGAAAATTGCATACATGCAATGATGTAGTAGTAAGTATCAGTACTACATCATAAATAAAAATGATGGTCTCTTTGTTAAATTTAATTCTTCTTGAAACGTATCCCAAATAATATGACTACATTTAAACTTCAACTACAGCGACAAGTCATTTGGATTTGAAACAAAAATTTTTTAATAATTGTACAATGTGTATGAGATTGGTACTATAAGTTTCTAAATTAAAGTGTTAAAAAATGGTTAAAAAAATGTTAAATCTTCCTCTCATCAATCGCTGTAAGGAAGTTCACTTGCATATTTCAAGCAAGAATGCCTTAAAACTCAGACATAGTTTTCGATTTTACATAGCTTTGATGTCCATTTCTAATGTAAATTAATTTTAGCTTCGATCGAATTTATTTTTTATTTTGTTTTGCTTCTCATAATCAGAAAAAGATAAAAAGTAACAGTTAAACCAAGCTGCATTGACAAATAAACATGAATGAATTAAATGTTTTATAAAAATGTTTTATAAAAAACTGTTATAAATATTTGGATTCTTTTCGTACTTTAATGCCAATGATTTTCACTTTTATTCTTGTTTCCTCCTGCTTATCAGAAATATAATACATACGTAGATT
The DNA here is from genome assembly GCF_000143395.1 of Atta cephalotes. Classification (NCBI taxonomy): domain Eukaryota; kingdom Metazoa; phylum Arthropoda; class Insecta; order Hymenoptera; family Formicidae; genus Atta; species Atta cephalotes. The sequence continues at coordinate 684,832 of NW_012130144.1, forward strand.
CTAAAAGTTTAAATCTGGCTATACAAACACCGTGAGAAAAGACGTCTGATGGAACATTCATTAATCTTAGAGCGTTAACTTTTTCTATACTTCTTTATAATTTCTGAAGCTCCATTTCATGAAAGAAATAATAAAATAAATTTCATGAAAATGAATTCATTTATTATGGCTCAAAGATATATATGTAGATCTCAATCGAGGATTAAGACTAATTAATTTTGAACCAATTGATAAATTTCATTATTTCGAACAAGGCGCAAAGTTTGCAAGACTATACACAAAAGTATCACTATTATATGTATAACATATTTACATGTGTGGAGAATCAAAAACAAAAATATCAGTAAAAATAGGATTTTTTTTTATTTGATTTACTTTTATCGATCTAATTTCCACTTGTAATTGTTAATATCATAACTATTATATCCATATTGGACAACTCTAAAAGTTACAACTCGTTTATAGTTATTGCGCACTCAAACGAATTACTTTCCTGATATATTTTTGTGACGTAAAAACTCATTACCAAAATTGAACCAACGATTCTCAAAGAAATGAGATTCGATTTTCTGATATGCCCGAGGCAATAACTTGAGAAGAACGTTCAGTAATAAACTTTCTACTGAGCCGTACAACGTGTTGGCAATTGAAATTGGCATTCAACGTTTTTAAATCTTGTAAATCAAAATATGCAATATTTTTTTCCCCAAACTAGCATAATCAATTAATGTAAATATATGCGCAACGTAGTAAATTTTTAGAGTGTGAATAATACTGTAAATTCATACATCATACATTATCTAAAGAATGAATCAATTTAAAAGATACCAAGTACTATATAAATAAAAACGATTTTTACAAAATACATAGCTTTATTTAATCTTGCATCGCGAATCTTGAGCGTGAATAGTAGTTTGCAACATGTGTCATTAAAAAAAAAAATTGCAACCGTATTTAGCGTGAAATTTAGCCACAAATTCCATGTAGTTGATGATTGAATATTCTGATTAATGACTATTCGAAAGTTACAGACCATTATAACTATGCTTCCTGTTTTGGATAGTGAATTCGAGTTTCAACCGCGCGCCTCCAAGTGTGCAGTAGATTAATTAATTAAATTTACCGGTTAACGCAATGACCCATGAATTTAATTACTTCGATCGCTGAGGAATAAAATTTTGGCGGGCAGCACGATAACTTTTCTATCAATGTAAGCGTGGCAATCAACTACTTTTATATGTTAATTACGACTCATCGCTTATTATTTATTGTCGCTATTAACTATAATTTTTCTTATTACATAGGTCCAGTTTATTTGATTAACTTGTGATTAGATTTAACTTGATGTTTTATGTAATGGGCTTTATTTATAATGATGATCATGGAAGCCCATTCGATGAAATATCAAATTAAGCTTAACCACAAATTAACAGATAATGAAAAATCGGATCTAAGTAATTCACATTTCGAATACGCATGCACTACACACGTACAATATAAATCTAATTCAATTTATAAAATTGATCCTTGACAGGATCAATATTAGATTATAGCTTTTTATAGATCAATCATGTTTTTTACGAACATTATGTCGCCAATATTATTAATTAGAATATATATATATATATAAACAATATTCTATTATTTGCATTTATGTCTATTTGTGCAAAATATGCATAAGTATTTATTCAAGTCAAAACAAAAATATGATACACCCATAATCATATTTAACTTTTACATCATTAATATTAAATTTATATTTATTATAATCAATTTTTAGTAATTAACTGATATTAATTTTACGTTAATTTTAATTTAATATTAATTCATTTTAAAAGAGAAAATCAAAACTATTCTGATATATAGAATAGAATGCTTTTACGATGCAAGTTATCTTTTTAACTAATGTATCTGTATAAAATTAACATTTACGCAGAATTGAAGTCCGAGCTTTTAAGCAAATTACATGTTCTTGGCCACCAACATTAACTGCAGTTTCGAAAGCGTGACGTATTTGAAGAACGCGTTCTTGGAGAAGTGCTTGAGGCAAAAGAACATTTCGGAACTTCGTGACTAGGAAGAAGCAACTCTATCATTAAACGAGGTCAATGAATTTTGCAACCAAAATGAGCATTTAAGCTCATGATAGCGCATGTAAGCTTACGAAACATGTTAGCAGCTTTATATAATTCCAATACAATTTTAAAATGTTTCTCGGTACACATCGGTAAACATTGTAGCATCTTATTTTTAATCATTAAACATAAATTACACAAAAAGCATTTATATAATTTAAACAAGTTTTAAAAATCTAAAATAAGAATATTAGTTGTATATTAGAATATGTATTAAAATAAAAAGTTCTCTCTTTTTCTCAGTTTAAAAACTAAAATTGTAAAATCCTAACATATACGATTCAGTTTAAGCTTGATGATATAAGTTTATACTAAAAAAAAAAATTATTTTTTAGCTTATAAACAAAATTCAATTTTCTAATTAAACAAGAATTTTGGTGAAGTTAAATAGAATTTTTAGTTATTTATAGTATAGATATTTTCAGAAGAAACTTTCAGCTTTAAAGAAATGGACAACTGAGCTTTGTATAAAATATATATATTGCATAGAATAAATTGTAGAATAACTATTTTTCAGAGAACAGGCTTGCACAGAATTGGATCGACAAAAGCATGAAACCTCAAAAACCTTGCTGTCGACATCAGTAAAGTCGACAAAAATGACGGGCTATGCGAAGAATAAAATTTTTTGCATGGGCAATCTCCTTCGTGTTTTTATCGTCCAGTTCGCTGTTGTCTCAGTTGCATTTTCGTTTCACCAGCGAAAATGTTGGTTTCTTGTTTTTTCATTATTCAACAAACTATGCGAGAGAGGTAAAATTTTTCACATTATACTATACAACTTCGCAAAGATTGCGCGCATAATTTAAATTCGTCCCGCAGGTATTAGTGCGAACAGAATTAAGGTAGCACGATATTTTTCTTAATTTGCTAATGATAAAAAATTTTTTTCTATATCTCCTGAAGAAAGATAAAATAAAATGATATTCATCAATGAGACAAATCGACTTTGAAGCTATCGTATGTCAAATAATATCGTCAATTTGCCCTGAAGTCACATAGCAAGAATACATAGTCGTGTGTTCTCATTTTACTTATCTGACATGAGCATACTGTGTAATTATTTGTTAATGTGACTCACTGACGTTTATTTCTACCAATGAAAATTAACTTTAATTTTGATTCACAAAGTGAATACCATAGTCTTTATCTTTTTCTAGTCTCATTCTAGAAGAAGACAAAAAGTAGATAAGTTAAACCGAAATCAAAATTAATCTACATTGTTGGAAACAGATGAAACAAATGAAACAAAGTGTGTCTATCAAAAATTTAATACAATACTGTCTGTTAGAAAGAAAGATAAAAAATATGTTTTCAATATTTCGATAACTGCAATTACCTGCTCAAATCATTATAGTAATATAAATATTTGCAACGCGTAAATTCAATCGGATTATGTAAAAGAATGTTCAAAACTTTCAACGCAAGATGATTTACTCACAATACGAATCACCAGCGGAAGGAAGATAAGAAAGATCTGATGATACATACCTACAACAGAAAAGATAACATACATTTTAAAATGTGTTACATAATGGAACATATTTCATTCATACTTATTTTATAAACAGCATATGATTTGTAACATTTTGACGTTACTGATATAAAATTTATATTACTGATATAAAATTTTCTATGAAGCATGAAAGATACATGATTATCGTACACATTAAAATAAAGTTTCAAATAGTATTTTAAGTATATATTTTATATTTTAATCTTTGTTTCTCACATTTCACATGCCATATTTTACTTTTACATAAAAATTTAAAAAAGCTTCAGACTATTATTTAACTCGGCATTATTTGGATGCAATCTAATCAACCGAAACAATAACGTCTTTCATTCCAATCAAACTTTTTCCCGACATATTAACATAATTTTAATTCAGAACAAATGAATTAGGAAAAAAACTAAAAAATCAGACTAGGATACTTTTTGTAATCCGCGGTTCGAAAGAGTTAATCCCTTCTTTAACGGACGAATTAATCCCAACGCACAGTTAACGCGCTACGATAAAAGATAATTGCGGCGACCTCGATTTCGCTTTCTCGCATCTCGCCTGGAGCAGTCGCAACTTCGCGTACAAGTTTCGATCGTCTTCCATCCTAACGGCAATGATGACCGGATACTTCATCGGTGATTTTGATTCGTGCACACGCATGATCAGGAGTTGACGGATCGCCAAAAGCGCTAGAGAGAAAGGAGGAAGAGGACTGACTTTCGACTTCCGATGCTGAAAAAGGAAGATTCTCTCTCGTTATTCTATGTCATCTATTTATTCTGTTATCATCTCCTTTCTACTTCTACTTATTTATTCCTTTCCTATAAATAAAATAATTTCATTTCATCTCTCTCGGCACGAGAGAGAAAGAGATTTCTTTTATCCTTTTCATAATTTTCTTAAAATCTTAGCTTGCTGTTTCTTAGTTTGTTCGATAAAATTTAATCAATCTAAAAATTAATTAAAATATTACAAAAAATATATAAAATATATAAAAAATTAATTGAAATACTAATTAATAAACTTGATTAGACAAAAAGTAAAACATTTCAGCTGTTCAAATTAATATTACGTATCATAATCGACATGAATGGATATTATATACACGTTCGTACATATATATACTTTTATACTTTTTAAATAATAATAATAAACAAATACATATTCATAATAAATTCATATGTTTATATATTTACAGTAAAGCTACTTAGATATCTAAACAGTACATGTTTTCTCTATTATTACCACTCATCGTGTCACGTTATTATCACTGTTATCATAGGAATATTTAATTAATGTGTAGTACTTTCGTTATATTCTGATGAAGTTTGAATCAGAATAATAAATTGATTTCTCTGTCCCTCGTCTTTTCCTTTCTGCTATCCTTCGTTAAGTACTTTTTTTAACTCTGAAAACATGCCAAGGCAAAGAAAAAGAGAGAGAAAGAAACGGCGAGAGTGGGAGAGGAATATGCGGAGGAGGTGCTAAAGAAAAAAAAGACGAGACGCGAGCTCAAAGACCTTGGCAATGTGCAAGTGACGATGAATGGCGAACACGATTAAAGTGAGGTCGCTGGAAAAATGTTGGAGTGTTAAACGCGTCATTCTGGCGCCACGTGTGCGCAAATATGCGTTGTTGTCAGCAAGTTGACTTATCAATACGGAATCGCGACAGATTGCCAGCGTGAATTCGTCAGTATCCGGCGAAATACGTGCATCGCCATAATACTCATATAGGACATTCGCATAAGTGAAATTATTGTCATTTGTCATGATAATCAACAAGATTTATGCAGTAAAAATTATAATAAATTCTCGTATAAAAATATGTATAAGTTCCCACTTTATCTTATGGTCAAATAGACATCTAATAATAAAGTGAAGCTGATAAGCGTACATTGGAAAAAAATGGTTGATATATGTGATTATAATTGATAAAATAATAATTAGAAAAACTTCATCTACAATTGTTATTGTTGTTGTTGTTGTTGTTGTTGTTGTTATTATTATTATTATTATTATTAGGTAATATTATTTTATCATATATATGCAATTATATAGTCACAAATATTAAAATGCTTTTCTTTCAACATATATATATATTCTCTATTATATCATCAGTTATTATCAGTTTTATCGTAAAAAAATGTCTCGTTTTGGAATAAATCAAGAATTATTTAACCATGACAACATCGCTAAAATAATAGAAATGCCTTGCTCTGGTTTTACGTAACGCCACAGCAACAATGCTGCCACGAGTGCGTATATGCAAAATTTGACAGAAATAGAATGGAGTGATTGGTGCCGTTCGGATTGCATAATGACATCTTAGCCGGCCGTTTCACGATCAGTCGACTTTGGGAAACAAGAAAGATAGTCTGTAGATGTTAGGTAAACCGACTTTCACTGAAATGTCTCTATCAAAATACGAATCTTATAGAACGAATTTTAGAACGATTATAGAAAAATAATATTGGCTGCGATACATCTGTCGTGAAATAAACAAAAACCAACGTGATGTGCTTTAGATGGTCTCCGATCGATACAATATACTTTCTCGGCCTGCGTTATAAACCACACACCGTATAAATTCAATTGCGTGTGTGAGAAAAGCGACGAGGAAACCTTTCCGGAAGATATTTCTAGATGCATTCTCCAGTCGCATCGATCCGGTGTACGTTCTAACAAAGTAAAACGTTCAATACACGTCAATTTTCTATGCTCATAAAAATATATTCTTCTAAGAATTAAGACTTCTCCAATTATTTTTAATTTTTCCTTATTATTATTTCTTATAAAATAAATGTAACAAAATGTTTTTTATTATATAAGATATTTTGAAAATTTGGAATGCAGTGATTAAGAGAATTAAATTTCTCGAAAGTAAGCAAGAAACAGGAAAATTAAAAAAATGGAATGAAATAAAGATGATTGAATAAAAGAACGTGTGAAACGTAAAACAATAACACTTGCACTAAAAGTCTCATCATCACGTACCGTCATAAATCAATGTTATTCGGACCGTTACACCAATAGGAATGTAAGAAACAGCGCGAAGCAAGAATTAAAATTCGACTATAGTCGTCTCCGGCGATAATGTTCTTGCGAAAATATCTGTTTCCATGTCGCGTAACTACTACGCGTACCGTAATAATGTAAGATAGCAACGTCGCTGAATCGCCGTAGAGAACTGGGAAATTCAATGAAAATAAAGAGAAGCAATGCACGAATAAGAGTTATTCGCTCGCGCTCGATAAAACAACACGATTATGCGATAGAACGAGGAATAAGAGAACAAGTAAACATTAAAGTTATATTACACTCCGCGGGAAGAATCACTAACGGAGAAGCTATCGATCGCAGTCAAGAATCTTTTCCTTCATACTAAAATGTTGAAGCGGCACTCTTTCCAATGCTTTCTTCAATTGATCGGAATTCCGACAACTAAATTATGCATTGAGTAAACGACACATCAATATTACGAAATGGAAAGAGAATTATGTAAAAATAAGAAATTTTTTTCTTCAAAATTAATCGATAATTCTTATATGCTAAAATAATTTCTTGCATGATATAAAATGACTCGAACAGTTTACAGAACCATGTCGTCATCCATTTTTGTGCGCGCAACAATTCTCCTACTTACATATTTTATACGCACGAAGGAAGCTTTGAATAGAATGTTTCGGAAGATTGAATGGAAAATTTATTACAGCTATATGCAAAAGTAAGGTCACATACACCATACGTTGAAAATTGCCCATGAAATTTGCGCAAGAATTTAATATAAGCATGGCTTCTTGGTAATTTATCGGATGTGTGGATTATGCAACCGAAAAGTTATGATACTATACGAGCGAAGATATGTTTCCACATGTTTAAGAAATTCAAATATATATAAAACAGAATAATTGCGTTATAAAAGTTTTGTTATCCAAATGAGTATTCGACAAAAATAATACACGGAAAAAATAATTTTGCCAAAGTATAAAAATTTAGATAGGATGTAAATTTGAAAATAATCTGTTGAATAATCATCGAAATAATTATATAGAAAATTCGTATGACGAGCAGTGTTGCAAAAGTTTTGACATACAAGGAATCAGTTTGAACGTTCTACAACATTATTTAGCTAATCCAACGAAATTATTTTCAAATATGTATAGTTAAATTTTTAGGTGTTTCAGCAAAAACATTCTTTCTGTATACTGCAATTTTTTTATGTAATTGAAGTTTGAAGCGTTCGTGGAGAGAAAATTAAATTTTTTTTCCTGTAACATAATAAATAATGTTGCACATTTTGGAAATAAGAGCTTCTGTAATTTATAGTAGTATGTGAAAACTAGTCGTTAATTTTCCAGTAGTATGTGATAAAGTCGTTAATTTTCTATGTGTGACACCAGACAAAGTTACGGGTACAAGTTCGGCGGATACTTCGAGATCGATTTTCCAATACTCCATTATGTATAGTTGCTTCGATTGTAATTTTATTCCGAACAGCCTTGTATATTGTTATGCGCGCAGCCTTAATTGAAGTACTTTTAGTGTTCTCGACTTGTAGCTATAACAATAGCCACTTCGTATTTGCATAGCTTGTATAAAAGAGCAACCCTGAATAATATCCGTGCATTTCCGCATATTTCTTTAATGTTCTTCATCTGATCCTGATTTTTTTGCTTGCATTTTTCGAATCTTTTTCCATTTCTATTTTAAGCACATTTGTTTTTTATTATTACATCTCACCCCATTTTAGTTTCTATTTTATATATACAGAAAAATAGACAGTAAAAAATATTTTACATTTGTGTTGAAAACAATCCACTCAAGTAAAAATCTATTTTATCTACATCAATCAAATTCGACCGTCGCTCCAGCATTCCCTTAAATTGATTCAACACTTAGTGTCAAAATAACATAATTTGTGAGTAAGTAAAACAAGTATCACAAAAATATGTATTTTCAAATATAAATTCTAAGATAAATAAATAAAATACATAAAAAGTATATAAAAATTTAATCGGATACAGATTTAAAAATAATTTTATTAGATTATCAAAATAATAATACCTATAGGATATTCAAATATGAAGAATGCTGCAAAATGTTTTGACATTCTAGCTTGAGCTACATAATTATTTTGATAGTAATCCAACAAAATTTTCCAATCTATATCTATCTAAATTTTTATATATTTCAGTAAAATCTTTCTTTCCATGCGTATATTATAATAAAAAGAAATATTTCCCAATTGTGAAAAATTAATTATCAACTGATCATTTTCATCACTCTTTATTAAGCGATAAAACTGCGGTCTTCAGAAACAATAATGAAGTGCTCGTGCAAAATCGAGATTCTAGCTAGATCAACAAAGTTGAACTGCTCTTACTCCTATAATCCATTGCGTTTGTTTTATTCTGCTAAATCCTCCAATCGATTCACTTCACTCTCTCCTGAGACGTCATTAAGTAAGTACACTTCGTCGGAAGCAACGTGCACGATGTATGTGGACAGAAACAATCAAACTATAAATTGTTAAATCACGACAATTATAAGAAACTAATGCTGACTATTTACTCAGTTTAAATGAAATAATTATGGAATTGCTTCTTTAAAAATGGAATTGAATATCTCCAAGAATATCGCGCAATTTGAAAAAACTTCTAAAAATTTATACAAGCTTGACTTTTTAATGTCAATTTAAAAATGTCGATTTATATTAGAATTAAATTGATAATTATGTATAATTTATGGAAAAAATTTACACACACACACACACACACACACACACACACACACACACACACACACACACACACACACACACACACACACACACACACACACACACACACACACACACACACACACACACACACACACACACACACACACACACACACACACACACACACACACACACACACACACACACACACACAC
>NW_012130144.1:694505-714744 GCF_000143395.1 Atta cephalotes
GATATAGAGTAGTAAGAGAGAGAGCGAGAGAGAGAAGTGCAATTTGCATAATACAATTTCAGTTACATGAAGCCGAAACTATTAAATATACGTCAGATCATAGGGAAATTTAACTTTTGTTTTGCGAGAAGACAAACGGAAGTCGGCAAAAAGTTTCGCATTGGTATGTTAAACAACATGCTGGAGAAAAATCTAATCTACACAAGCAGCAAACCAATCCAGGCATTCCTACGACTTTGCAGATGCGAAATTGCTGAGCGTTATAAATAAAGCGGACGGACGGTAGCCTTGTCCACGACGAATTTAAACGTGGGCGGCTGCATTTTATTTGCACAGTAGAAGGAAACGATCGACGATAATAAATGGCGCGCTAAAAATATTAGTTTCTGAACGGATCGCCTCAATCAATTCCGAAAAATCCCTTTTCGCGACTGCGTGGTTTCTACACGTGTTTTGAATGGTCTTGACTCTTTCACTTATTCCCGAATACTCGACATTCTTTTCCAACAGCGAGAAACGGTATGCCCTTTAAAAATTTACTTCTTTGATACTTTATGTTCTAATAAACACGGATTATTAAAATAATATTAATCCAAAGTCAAAGTAATTAAGTAGAGCGTTTTTCGGGTCAACAATTTTCCACTGCGTGTTATTACCAGACATCAAATACGACATTATATTCATCGCTCAAGAAGGCCAAGAGCATTAAGACTCAAAGAGAGGATGCTCTTCCGTTTCCCATACCGTCCTTCTCCCCATCTCTCTTCCTCCTTTCCTCTGCTCTCCCCCCCTTCCTCTCTCTCTCTTTCCGCAAGAGACCGTTATGTTCCTCAAAGCGATCGACATGGCAGATGGACAGGTACTTCATCCGCAAATAGTATACAACAAAAGGGTAGGACGATATCGCGACACAGGCACGTACCGCGAGAATGAAGATATGGCGTTTTCAGGATGCGCACGGAACATGCATCCGTAAACTCGAGACGGAGACACATATAGGATAGAATGAATCGCACGACGGATGTTTTCCTTTTTCTTTCTTTTTCTCTTTTACTCCTTTCTTAGTCTTTTACTTTTTTCGTACTTTCGGAGCTTGCTTCCACACGATGTTGACGTGTTAATCGCTTTGCAAAGGTATATAACACGACAATAATCTTCCGCCGGCAATGTGGAACTTCAAAAGCACGGTCCTTTTTTTTATTATAAATTCTGATAGATAAATTTAAAACTACAAAAAATAAGCAAAATACAATCCAACTTCTGTCCCATAGAATCACAATTACAACGAAACCAAGGCTTAGCCAACGCTATTATTGTCAATTGACAAAGATTCTGTCAATTAGTACTGGGCCATCACTGGCTTAATAAAATTAATTAATAATGCAATATAAAAAAACAACAAACAACAAACGTATTTTTATCACAAATTTGCATACTTTACATAAAAGAGAGAAGAAGATTATAAAATTAAATCTTGATACATCAATAAAAAAGGAGCGGAAATTTGTCGTATAGCAAAGAATTATTTCTCTGCGAAACGCGCGGTTCGCTTTTAACCGTACACGGAATTCGTTATAGAGATGGCCCAATTCCAAGAAATCCTCTTCGCCAATTCGAAGCATGAAATTTTCGCCGTGTCTGACAAATAGTTCGAAAAGTAGGCGAACTCTACTACGGAATGCGCAGGATGCGTTTTATCGGCGCACTGCTCGGCGTTTTGCAGCTAACATCGTCTGGCACACATTACGATATCTCTTTACATATCTTTATAGGAACGGACAAAACTGTGAGTTCACTAGTAGAACAACAATATATGTTTCACGAAAAGAAGAGCTATATCTGGCAGCGGTACTTCGTTCGCATGTTAACCGTTGAATATACTCGTGCCAAAAATGAACATACATATAATATTCACATGGCGTTTTCGAGGCGCCATATGACTCAGCTTCAGAAAATATTCTTACTCATCGAATCAATTCCTTGATGATTTGACAGCCAGTTTTACTACCGTTAAGTTTATAGCTTAACAGCAAGTAGTAGCAAATTTATAAAATCAACATAGGAATATATTAAATGATGAATGAAAACATTAAATAATTAAAATCATATTAACTTTTTATGTACAGGCAACCTTAGGATCATTCCTTTTTATTTTGTAATTTCATTCGTTACATTCAAAACTCAACAATATCAAAAACCTTCTAAAACCAAGTTTTACGATAAGATTATTTTTTTGAAATTTGAATTTTACAATTTCGAAACTAGAATCGAATTCAGCAAAAATTCGGAAAAAACCTTAAAAAAAACAAAGCCTTCTTAAATTTCTTGTTAGAAAACTCTCGTCTTCAAAGAGTTAAATAATATTAAATTGGCTTAAATTCTTCTATCATGCACCTTGTTGAAATGTGAAATACACGTATCACTATTCAGCTCTTGTCTATTCCTGCAGACTTTATCTAAAACCAATGTGAGGATTACGCACAGGAAATTCTTCATGTTACATTTTGACATCATTCCAAAAATTCTTAACTGTCTCTAATTAAAAAACGTGGGTTTTTCCAGATTCCGCGAATCACAGTACAAGTAGAGACACGTTTTTAATCATAGTCGCATTCCTCCGTTTATCTCCCGAAATTACAACCCAATTGCTTTCAGAGGCTGCTGGCAGTGCTACGAAAGCGCCCACCAACTATTTTCCTCGTGGAAGTACGCCAAAAGTGACTCGACACACTTCGCCGATGGACGAATCAACGACGAAGTATTTGACGAAGAGAAGTGAACACCGCGCTGAGATCATCGCTCACACTCGCCTGATATCTGTCATAACTAATATATGCAATCACATTGCAGACATATTTCATGAATAAATGGAACAAATTTTTGTACGGATATCATTTTTATCTTTATTTCTTCCGTTGACACTTGTGCCAGTTTATCAAGCAAACGAGCTACCATTTAATTTATGACATAAGTAGCTTATTTTTGAGCGTGAATAGATTAATTGGACTGAATGAATTAAGTGAATTGATTTCAGCATGAATATATAATATCGTCAGTTAAATTAAATATATATATATTTCAAAATTCAACCTCGTTCAAAAATATTTTGAACGAGACAGCAGTAAAAAATAGAATATTTAACGTTTCAACATACACAGTTTGTTTCCCCAGAAAATTGTTTAATCCAGAAATGGATGAAATTGTTCTGTATTCAGTTCTAGTCGATTTGCGAACATATTGAATGAAGAGAAGCTGAATCCAAAGGGTAGATTGAATGATCGAGGGGAAAGCTTTGATCTGCATCCATTGAAGATGCGTGAGATGCGCTTTTCAAAGGCTGTAGCCAACGAATCTCCTGCATATTCAATGAAAGAGAACTGCATATCTATTCCATCATTGTATTTACTTCGCCGCAATCACGTTTTTTATTATTTAATATATAAAAATTTCCCGAGACTGTCCACTGATTTTAAAATGACATAGTTTGATGAGTTAAATCACTTTAAAGTTGTAAAAATAAAGATTTTAATACTATTTGTCACTTTATTTGTACTTTAAATTTTTGGGAGTAAATTTCACTCTCAAACTATCACAAAGAATGATAGTTGCGACAAGAGTGAAATTTTTACTCTTAAAGAATGAAAACTCTAAATGGGAGTCAATATTCAATCTATATGGAGAGTGAATACATTTTACTTTCCAAAGGGAGAGACTAAAACTTCACTCTGATAAATATTAAGTTTCTTCTCTCTACATCTAATCTAAAAATTATTAGATTCATTCGATGTGTTTTTGCACAAAATGAACGAATATGACAGAAGAAAGCGTCGCTCTGTCTCGCGAAACGAGATATTAATCATTAAAGTTGATTTTTTTAAGTTAAGAAATATACTCCTGAAGGAGTGAAATAAAATTCACTCCTTGCTGGATTGGCAACTATCACTAATAGTTTCTTGGAGTGAAATTTCACTCCCGAAAATTTAGAGTGTAAAAATATGTGTCGCAATTCTCATCTAGGAATTTTATTCATACCGTAAATCGAAGAAATCACATTCTCGTCTCGTTAATCATCGCGATTCACGCTGGTTCATTTCCATGAAATGATGAATGCCAAAAAAGATCGTATACGACAGTAAACAACTCTAACATTCCATCACATATCTTCTCAAAATTAACGGAGATGACTGCTTCCAATAATTAATCACACAAGAGACTGCCAAAATAATATATAAGTATGTGAACGTCACAATATGATGAGCTTGTGAATTCGCTTAAATGGACTATGTGAACCAGTCATCCCTGCCGAATCTTACTTAGTAGACATCCACGCAAGATTGTCTCAAAGAGCAGGCAACCTTGACAAAAGAGCTATAACTATTTGAAACATCGGAGGCAGAGAATTCGCGATGATAAATGAGCGAATAGTCGATTATGACTATGTCATCCTCGTGCACCAACAACGAAAATGACAAACATTGCGTCGTAAATATATGACACAAATATCCATCGATCACATCATTTGAAACTCGATCGGATATCGAGGTCACTACAAAATTTACACATTACAATGTATATTATAATGCAAAATCATCACGCGGAACTATTATAAAAATTTGTGCGGTTAGAAAATCAAATATATATTCGTACAATAAAAACGTGCGTTTTCTTTGATATATTTCATAAAAGGAAAAAAATATTGAGCGACGCAAAAATAGCGCAAAAATAATGATGTGTATTTTCTTAATTAAATATTTTACGTAAATTTATTTATTTACTGAAATATTATATGAAATATTATAGAAAAAACGGATATGAATTGTAGCCTCAAGGGAAACAATAAATACTTCTACTTAATATAATAGAAAACATTGGATATTTACATAATTATATATATAAAACTGCAAGATAAATATTTATGGAGTATAGCTAGTTTAATAAATAAAATTAACTTAGCATGACTTAATGTAAATAAAATAAATGTGTCAAAGCATTATTATATATTCATTATATAATGAAACAATTTGAAATCTAGAAACAAAACATTCATGCAATTACCTGTAGTTCAACAACATTAGTCTAGTCAGTCTTCGACTATAGTCTCTTCGAAAAGAGAGTCACGGATTCGGAAAAGGTCGGGAATTCCCGCAGAATCGACAGCAGCCACGCCTAATCGATACACGCTTGAGTGGCAATATCAAATCAACGGGTCATCGACTGTCAAATCGTTGCAGATTCTATTAACTGCAAAATTTCATGCGCATTTTTTCGCCAGATATATCGTGTATAAATTGATGTAACCTTTTGACATTAATTTCCGCAAAAGTGTTCATTACACAAGAAGATCGGTTTTGCTGCGGAATATTTAATTATATAAAAATTTAGCTAAATATAAATTTGAAAATAATTTTATTAGATCCTCCAAATAATTATTTACGTCACCCAAAGATGATGAGCAATGCTACAAAAAGTTTTGTAGCATTTTAGTAATCAGCTTAAATCAGCTATCCTACATAATTATTCTGATGATCCCAAAATTATTTTCAGATCTGTCTCTACACTGAGAAAAATTTTCTGATTAAAAATAGACAAATTAGAAAATTATGATCCGAATTCTAATCTCAACTAGATTTATATAGAATAGTTTCAACCAAAAAATTCTGATCATTTTTAAAAAATTCTAATGAACATACAACCAGATTTTTTTCCAATGTTTCAAAACCGTTGGTTTCATTAGCAAAAATTCGTTTTTACGTATAGTATATTAGATGCAAATAATGTAAAATAATATTAAAATTGATATTATCATATTTAATTTATAATTGTAATTTAATTTATAATTGTAAATAAGATAATAAAAAAAGTTACAAAATTTTGTATTGTAAGGATTTTCTAATTATTATGTACAATTTAACTAAATAAAATTCTTTTTAATTATGAAATTAAAATATTATTATACTTGCTTGTTGTTGATAAAATCAAGAGAAAGTTTCAAAAAAATAAAACTCGTCTCAAACAATGTTAAATGTTCACCATCCACCTTAAAAATTTATGTAGACGGAAAATATAAACAACAAAACTGTTGTTTTTGTAAAAGTAGTTTGACACTTGTTAAAATGCATTCTGTACAAGTATGTCAGATCTATAAAAATTGGCTATCTCCGATTAAAGAGTGAATATATTGGCTTTTAAAATATATCATACATTTTCTATACGAGCAAAGTCGGAATCTTGAAAGATCAATGTTGTATTATTGTATATTGGTACTTGAATAAATTATGATTGAACTTATAAATTATTTTATATAAAAAAATTATTCTTAATCCTCAATGGTCCAGTACAGTTAAACACACAAAAAGTTTTGCTAAAGTATCTAAAAATTAACTTGACAAATCTAACAATAATTTTTTGGAATAAAACATTCAAGAACGATACTGTAAAAAATTTTCACATTCTAGCAATCAATTTGAGTGTCGTATATGACTTGATGATTCTACAAAATTATTTTCAGATTTGTACTTAACTAAATTTTTACTTCAACAAATTCTTCCCATATATATAATATTTCTGCAACCATCTGATATCGCAATCCATAGTCGCAATTCATAGTCAACTTTTATGGTAGTAACAATGAAACAGGAAATTACGCGTCCCACTCGTTTATCGTTGATGCAACTGCGTGATTGCGGATACACGTCAATCGACAATGTTTAATTTTTAATTTTTACTACATCATATTTAAAATATATTTACTATATATATTCTATTATATATTACTTAAATATAAAAAAATCAAGAATTTTCTTCTCTTCTAGTTGATTCTTTCTTCATTCATTTTTTATTCACTTATTAGATCATAGCAATATAGAAATTCATACATTTAAAAAATATTTCTATAAGATATTGAGACTGAAAATCGAAATATAACGACAGCCTTCTATGTAAATATCTCCTGTATAGATGCATCGTCGATACACCGACCCTGACCACATACCAAAGCACCGGCCTATAAAACGGTCTCGGCGCGCCCATATAACCTTTTACAACGACTGAATCCGGCACAGCATAAAGATTTTAATGCTACTTTTCAAGAAAGACGATGGTGCATCTAATCGATAATTGACATTTAGAAAATCAATTTCTTGCGTGCAAACAGGTTAACGAATTATATTGATGACTAATCTCGTAATATTATAATATTATAATGCATAAAATAAATGCATTTCATATGTTTGAATAAAATTGTTATTTCGTTTAATTGATATAAATTTCGTTAGTGATGTAAAAATTTGTTAAATAAACTACAATTAATAATTTAATTAATAGTAAAGCTAATCAATTAATATCTTTTTACATTTAAATGACATGATATGTAATTTAATCAAAATATATTGTTTCTACTCTTATTCTTTCATTCAGCATTTGATATATTATGCTTCAACTATCGCTAGAAATGTAAGCGTAAAAAAGAAAATTACAAAAGTACAATAGTAAATATTACTTCTACCTCTGCGATATTCGGTAGACTGAAAATAGACTTAGATAACAGTAAATATCACCAACACATGTTTCGCTTTTTAAAGAGATAATTTAACTGTTCGAGATCACAGAAACAGACACTTTCTTAGTTAAATGCTGGACTGAAAAACAGCTCTGCGAAGACACGAAGGACAGGCGAGAAAGAGAAAGAAATTCTATTCAAAAAGAACAAGATACCGCAATAACCGCATAATTTTGCTTTCTGCCATTCGGAATGTCAGGTTTCGTTTCCGCTATAACATTGCAAATTACATCAGAAACATCTTTGGTTATATTCCAAGTTTGTAAGCTTGATAATAATAGCTGCGGCAAAATTTGATTTGAATTAAGCTAAGGCTTTTGTAGAATTATACATATTTCTTGATTATTTAATTCTCTAATCCAGAATACTATTATTATTACTATTATTAACAACAGTAAAAATTAATTTTTTTACAAATTAAAGATCTAATAGAAATATATAAGAAATATGTAATGTTTCAAATAATTTATTTCGATATTTTCAGTTATCATTTTCAGTTAATATTCGTCATCTGTAAATCCGATATTACGAAGATACTTAAGAAGATGTAGTAAGATAGAATCAGTCGCTCTTATATAAGTTAGAGTGGAATATATATTCCGCATTCCGAAATGCAGTGTGCAATCGCAAGATGATCCTCGTACATCATGTGCACGGATAACGTGTAAACTAGTCTTTATAACGCAGCAAAACCTGTTCCTTCTATGAAAATGACTAAATTACATTTGTATAGTATTTATTTAAACTTTCTAAAATTACATAACTAGTGATAAGATTTGATATCAATCCATTGAATTTTTTAACGAAAAAAATATATTAAAATATTTAATGTTAAAAATTGGGGTAAATAAATTTTCTTTTGACAAACGTTGATCAATCAAAGAATTCAGCAATTAAATTTTATTTAACACTATCGTCTTTACACGAATCAAATTGTAAGATTAGATGGAACGTAAACTTCAAACAGCTTGGTAACCATAATATTATAATTTACAGAATAGTGGTTATTTGCAAATCGATACTTCAGAATAATATACGTAGGAGGAAAAATACAATCAAAACGAATATTGTAATATTATTAATATAATTATTATTAAATAATATTTAACAATAGATCGCGATCACATATGAGCAAATGCTTTATGTCATATGTACTGGAAAAGAATGGTTTTGCTGAAATACCTCAAAATTTAATTATAGATACAGATCCGAAAATAATTTTGTTGGATCATCAAAATAATTATATAGAATGTTTAATGATGACAATGTTGCAAAAAATTTCTAATAAATAACCTACATTTAAATAACCTACATAACTATTTTGATAGTCCAACAAAATTATTTTTAGATTTGTGTCTAGCTGAATTAAGCCGCAAAAATATTCGTTCCGTATATTATGAGTTTAGTTATTCGAAATCAATTAGAAGCCTTGGAATACCTTGGCAAACCTTGACCGTACCATATTGTGACAGGGTCGTTGGTATCACGAGTGTTTATCCTGTCAGGCAGGGCACTAGAATAGAATCAAGCTGGTCTCGACTCATCGAGAGTCTTGTTGTCGAGATCAACCAACAATGAGTAAATATACATAAATTGGTGTCGACGTACAGTACGAGATACACTTGTTCAACAATTTACCCGCACTGAAAAAAAATATAATCAATTTTAATAAATATTTAGTTGAATACTTCCAACTAAATATTTATTAAATATACAGATATATTTATTTGATACAAAAAATGTTAATTTGATTTAACAATCATTTTTTTTATTGAACAAGTATTTACTTACTATAAGTAAATGTTATTTGGCAATATTGAACTAAATATTTATTAAAATTAACTATATTTTTTTCTCAGTGCGAAGATGCACTGACTCTGATAGGATGACAAATGCAAGTAGCATTGACAGCTAATTTCAAAAGAGAGTTTATTTGACGAAATCCAAAGTTAATATTGAAAGTTAAATTTAATCTCCGTGAATTATTTAGTCACTATCACTAAAATTACGGTAAAGGATGACTCTTAAGTTTGATATAGGGACTGTTTAAATATAAGAGACATATCTCTTTTCAAAATTTGTCAGTAAAATATAAGGATTCTAGTTTTTATTTTAAATGTGTGAAAATTGTATCTCTCGAACAACAAAATCTCAAAAAAATCGGTCACTGTCACGGTAATCTTTTATCCGGATACGATCAAGACGAAAAAGGTCGCAATGATATTGCAGCAACACAAAAATGTACTCGATTTCAATCTATGCCAGGTCATTCCAAGGGAATCGGAAGAAATCTCTCAAAAAGAAATGCGGCACTACTCGTTCCAATTATCCGAAGTCTTGAAGAAGATAACGGAAGAATCGCCCGCGTGTGGTCATTAAGTTCTCAACAATAGAGACGACCACGGAGAGCAATGTAGGCGTGGAAAGCTATTATCGAGGAAGATGATCGAGTAGCGGAGGCAAATAGATGAGAACAGTAACAACTGGCGCTCTAAGTTATTCGCGTTAAGTTTGAACAATTTGAATGCGCCACTGAGCTTTCCGACTACAGATTATTGCATGCAACGTGAAAATAATACAGAAACAAAATTACAATTTCTACAAATAACATCGTACATATATTAATTATTTATTCTTTTAAATTAATAAATATTGTTTGCAAATTTAATCTACACTGTTAAAAATGTCATGAAATTTAATGTACTTTTAAGTTATTTTGACACTAAATTAAATTTAATGTATCCGCAACTAAAAAGTATATTTATATACATGTAATAAAATGAAATTTAGTGTACTTTTCATAAAATTTTACGAAGTTTAGTACATTTTTTATTAAATTTTATGTAGATTTGTATGAAATTTAATGTAAGTATTATAAATGTTAAATTTAAGTTACTTATAACTTCATTTTCATTGACAACATTAAATATTTTTAATGTACTTGCTTAAAATTTACTTCATGTAACGGAAATAAATTTCTGTTTTTTTTAATAGTGTATTCCTATTTTTCTATTTCTATTTCCGATTATGCCCAGTTGTGTTCTTACGCTTTTATTACTTTAAAATTGTGTTGTATAATAAATATGTCGCACAATAAAGAGCAGCAAGACATAGTAAACAAATCATTTTGGATTTGCTACTGCTTAAATTATTCCTTCTCTATTGTGATTGATCGATTCACTTTACTGAATTATTAAACATCAATTAAAGGAGCAATGGCTCAATCTCTAAGTTACTCAATCTCTAAGTTAAATAATATTTTGTTGTTTTTAACTTTCACGTGTGTCAAAAGTAAATTAATCCATTCGGTAGTTAAGTTTTAAAGTAAACAATGTCCTTATTAATGTATGTGCACTTAGTAAACAATGAACCAAATTTGAGTCAAATTTAATACATTTTCTTGAATTAAATTGTTTAACACCTTCGTTATATTTTGAATTAAATTAAAATTAAATTAAGCAGTCAATAAAAATCATTAAAAATAATTCAAATTGTGTGTAATTTGACATGAATTTAACAATACATCTTACTGCCTTATGTTTTTTGTGCCATAGATTTAAATACACATAATTATATGTAATAAAATTTTAAAAATGCAACTAAATTCATAATAATTCTAATCTATTTTTCATGTCTCTTCACGGTTTCCATTCGTAATTCCAATTTTCATTTCTTGGGGACTGTAAAAATGTGCAATCGACCGATTATCTTGAAAACACTGATCTTACTTTCGCGGAAAAAGAAAGGCGAACTGAAAAATGCATTCCTCAATGCAGCTCGGTACCTTTTATGTCTAGGGAATAAATACTTGGAACAAATAACTTGATATGGCATGTCAATAAGCTTATTTTAGAAACAGTTCATAAAATAATTTTTATGACTTCGCAATTATCGTCGACACATAACTCACAGTATTCACGCGATAAATAAACAGTATATATACACTAAATTAAACTTTTATAGGTGATATATATTCAAATATTCGAAAACGTTTCATCTTGAGATAATTTATTGCTACATAAAATGAACTAAATAATTTAGTTCAAAGAATTAAGAATTATTCAGTCTAATAAAATTGAGAAGATCTCTAGTATTTTTTTTGTTACAATATATGAAATTCAACACAACTCTATGTCAAGCTCTTGATATAAATTGAATAAATATTATAAAATAAATAAAGTTAAAATTAAAAGATCTATCTATCAAATAAAAAATTTTCTTTCAATTTGTTCGTTACTTGTCGCAAGTGTAACAAGTGTGTGATGTGGAATATAGGTTGCGATAGCAAAACCGTTTGTCTTGACGCGATGTTGCGAATTAATGACAGCATGAACTGGCTTTTCTGACGTCATAAAAAGCACGTACGATCGACATGACAACATGACAGGGACGTGCCTAGACTGATTCCTTTTCCCTGGTGATCGTAATCGAGGCGAAAAATGAGAACAGTAATGCCTAGAGGTAACGGCGTCACGGTTGAACGAATAACGCGTAGATCCGTTACTTTTACAGACATCGCGCCTCATCGAACCTATTGAGTCTTTTAACACAAGCGAATGATATCAATGATGCGTATTGTCATAATGAGATTAACGATATCACAAATCTGAAAATAAGTTATGAATTTGTACCGATTCATGTATTTTGTTCAGCAATCCTAAATGTATAAAAAATTAGTAAATATTATATATAAAAATCTTTTCATTTACGTAAGAAATATCTGTTACGTTAAAATATAGCGATTTATCTTGAAGCAAAAGTTATTTAACAAGTTCTGACGTAATTTTCTATTACTTTCAAAAAAAAACATCATTGCGCAAACATGCATTTCTTGTCAAAATACGTAACTTGTTCCAGCGAGATCTACAAGAGAGTGAATGAATAAATAAAACAATTGAAACGAGTATACATCAAGAAATACTCATCCACAAGTAAAAAATATTTTGTATTTATGTTAAAATCGATCTATTGAAGTCCTTGTTAAAATTTTATGTTGAATTTTTAACACATTCGAATGTTAATTTAATATTAGGTAGTAGTAAAAAGAAATCCATTATTTTTCCATTCAATTTCATGCAAAAATAATGGATTTTTTTTTACTACACCTAATATACTGTGATTATATTATTTGAATAATTTATATTAAATCAATATTCAACGATTCTTAATGTCGAAATAATACAATTTACGAGCAAGTAAACAAATAATGTAAAAATTACATATTTTTAATTTTAAGATAAATACAAGTGAATAAAATAATACACATAAATTTAACATATCACAAAATTTTAATTCACTGAAAATAAGCTTTCATAGCTTATTTACAAATTGTATCAGTGTACTTACATTTTTTGCGTTAATTGTTTTATAATATTTGTTACTTTCTAGAACATTCATTTTGTGTTAAATTAACATAAAAATGTCGGACATAAAATGTGTTAAATTTAACACTATTTTTCAATTGTTATTATTTCTTAGTTAATCAATAATCGTGCGTTGTTTTCATATACTACAGGAAAATATTATTGTCACTATTTCTCGAAAATAAACAAGATATCTCAATAGAAAACAAAGTAACTGATTATGAGTTAAAACACAAACACGACAATCTTTTTACAAGATATTGAGAAATTCGGTAACAAATAAATTAAAATTTTTTAAGTATAACAAAGACATACAATACCATTCACTATACATTTCATGTGCAATCACAAGAAAAATTATTACAATAATATTAATATCGATATGTTTCTGCGAAAGCAGTGTGTGTGTGGCGAACACAATTTTATCGATACGACACAAAAGTTCGATGAGATAACGTGACACGCCGTCGCTTTTCATATTGTATTAATGGACAACGCTCGTCGTCCCTTCGCTAGTCGGGGATCACAATAAACGTTTTCCACGTATCGCGGAAAAAAAAGTAGGAGGCCGTCGCGACGTAACCATTGACAGGGAAAACACCTACTTGTCAGCAATAGTTTTGATAAAAAAAAATTCGATTTACGCTTCATAAGAATATGAGAAACGTACATATTAAAAGCATTTTGTATTTGTATTAAAATCGGTTCTTAATAAAATTTTGTGTTGTATTTTCAACATCCAAGTATTAATTTAATAAAATATACCATTTGTATTATATTGAACATTTTGTGATAAATTGATATCAATATTTCTTTACGTTAAAATAATACAATTATAAGTAAATGAACAATATAAAAATAATGTATTTTAAAATGTAATTTTAAAATAAATAAATAAAATGTATTAATTTAACAATTTATATATCTATATTAATTTTACTAAAACGTATTAATTTAATTTATTATAAACGTAAATTTTATTTTAAAAATATGTTTACAAATTGTTACATTATTTGTTATATTCATGTTAATTTATTACATAATATCTCTGTTACTTCCTGATTTATTCATTTTATATTAAATTAACAGAAAATTTGGGAAATATGTTAAATTTAACCCAGATTCCAATTGTACAGTAAAAGTTAATTATTTTTCAATCTAGAGTACAGAAACAAGAATCAATGAAACAACGCAAAGCTGAATATTCCGATTTTGCGAATAGTATAAGACCGAGTGCTTTTCATTTATTAAGCTATGTGTTGAAAAATATAGCTTGTCTCAAGCTAGTTCCAGACCAGGCAATGAGCATAAATGATTAATTCGCTTCAACATCAGCACTCTCAACGAACTCATTAAAACAAATTATTTATTCGCGTTTGTTTGCTTAGACTATATTCAGCTTGAAATACATAATTCGCGTTGCATACAATGCACTAAAACTTCACACTTTCGGATAACTTCTAAAAAAAAAATAGAATTATTGTTAAAGACAATTAATATCATTTCGGGATTGTACAATAAATTATGTTTATTAAATTGATTCTCTCTAAATGAAGATACGTATTTATCATAAATGAATAATAATCAATCCATCTATAATTTGAACATGTTATAGATCGGAACATGACGCCGTTAGGGTTAATTCCGTCGGTATCGCTACCCGGAAATATTCTAGGCTCGCCTCTGTGTGCCGTAATGAGTAATTAACGCGGTATGTCCCGTTTCGCCCACAAACGAGATGCCGCAGCAGAATTGAGAGATAGCGAGAGATAGAATGGATATATATGTACGATATAATTGCACACCTGCACCGCGTTCTAATAATGTCATGCATGTAAATATTTATTTTCCCCGCGAATTGCACTTTCGGCTCTGAGATTCGCCAGAATTATTTATGAGCGTGTTAAAATTCTGGAAGAGAAAGATCGGCGCTCGTGTCCAGCATCTATGTTCGTTCTACCCGATTGCTGCGTCTATCTTCAGTCATGAAACTTTTATCGGCTGCTACCATGGGCTGTTTACGGCACCATTCGCCGGGCTACTTTGTCGCAAAGACTTTCCACTACTTTCCGGACTACTTTTTGCGAATGATTCTCACGTTTATAATATCGTAAAGCCGTGAATTAGAAATATTGCGAATTTTTATACAAAAAAAAACTCTCTCTTTTCTCTTCCTTCTTAATATTTAATTTTAATAAATATTAAAAACATCGACATGTACATTAATAGTTATGAAAACATAATAAGCAATAAAATTACGACAGAAATTGTTTACACATAAAATTAATTTTGTTGTATCAATTATAAAATAATTTGCAATATACAGATGATTTATTTTATCATCAATTTAACTAAATATATTTCATATATTTAAGTAACATCAAACGCTATTAAATGCAATTTATCTTTAATTTTTAATTAAATAACATGTTCGCGCAGTCATAGTCTTTACTGCTTAAATCACCGTGCTTGTATCCGGTCAGAATAAAATGAAAGCACCATCTACGGAAGAAAACTGTTATAATGGCAATTGAGAATTACAACAATAATAACATTAATTCGTGTAGCGTGTTATTAAATGCTTTCTCTTATTCCGTTCGAACTACCGATCTTGCGAAAGCGTCGCGAATATATTTCTCGGGCAATTGCGCCCTCGCAAAATGGAGCAGAAACTCGTTCGATCGTTTATTGACAATCGAAGACCTGAATAAATTTATACATTTCGTTTCCACTGCCATAAAATTGTAACCCACTACTCATATAAAATTTCTCATGTTTTTAAAACGTTTCGCTTATATTTAAACATTTAGCAATTTATACTACTGAAATTTCAAGTAGGTCTAAATTTTAAGAACGTTTAGGCGCAAATAAGACAGCTTCGGAGCGCGTTGAACCCGTAGGCTCTTAATTAGGAGAGTTTTATTAGTAGAATTGTTGCGTAGGCAGTACATGCATTCTTTAGAATGATGCAATTCTCGATGCAATGCTTTCCTCGAAAGATCATTCAAAGAGAATTTACAACTTTTAACAATCGATATTTAACTCTGTGAAATCAGTATCCTATTTTCAAATTTCGATATGATAAATAGAGTTTCAATTCTTCCTCAAAGAGTTCCTGATACATTTCCGAAAAAGTTATGACGATTAAATGCTTATAAGAATAAAGCTCTGAAAATGTAAAGTATCAAATTCACATTTTCGAAAATGAGTTCAATGCAACTTATTTTAACAAAAATTAGTCTTAATTTTATTTCAAGCAAGAGCGATAAAATTCTAATATTTTTTTATATGAAATTCTAATACTTTTGATAGAATCCTTGTAGCGCCAGAACCCTCTAAAAAAGAATCTACTAAAACTATAAAAAAATACTTCATGCAATTGGAAAAATAT
Organism: Atta cephalotes; assembly: GCF_000143395.1. NCBI lineage: Eukaryota > Metazoa > Arthropoda > Insecta > Hymenoptera > Formicidae > Atta > Atta cephalotes. The sequence continues at coordinate 710,818 of NW_012130144.1, forward strand.
AACATGTTTTTTTAATATACGAAACTGTGAGTAGTGCTATGCATTTTCAAAAATCAAAATCACGCAACCTCGACATATGTATTTGGTGCGACCGCAGGATGTCGAATAGCAATTCGATAGGAAATTTAATAAAAATAAAAAACGCATATAACTTCTTCATCTTAATACACACAAAGAATTATAACACGCGAATTGAAAAATATTATCAAACTTTGAACATGAAATCAGTAATCAACGAGTATGCAGAATTTCCATTATATTTCATGCTGTGCGTTTCATAGAGATGATAATTCAATCTGAAGGGCTACTTTGTTAGAAAAACCGTCACGTTCCTTAGGAAACTTAGAAATGCACTGCGCGTGTAGAGGGAAAGTCTAGACATTTCCTGAAGTCATTTAATACTTCCTCTGTAGCATTTTTCTTATTAAATAGATTATAGTTTTGAAGAGCAGAAAAATTTTACTGCTCTTCAATTATTAACAGCATATATTCGTAAAAAAAAAATAAAAGAACAAAGAAAAGAGACGAAATTTATGGTAACCAGGAAAACGGCAATTTGTTTCGGCAAAGCTACACGAGGAGTTCTGTTTTAACTCATGTTAAATGATTGCAATTAAAGCGCGAGATAGAAAGAGGGTAAAGAAGAAAACGAAGAATAATTGAAACAGAGAAAGAAAGCAGTCGGCCATTTATTTCCACGTTGCAGAGATTGCATTTATTCAATTTGTTTAATCATCTTCCCAACTGACCACGAGAAACTAAAAAAAAAACCAATATTATTATTGGCAAAAATAGATTTCTAATTTAAAATGCTTTTAAATAAAAAATTCTTCTATTTATTCGAAAACATGTTTATTTTATTAAATTGATTTCGCAAATTCTCAGATTGCTACTTTTAACGTAGTGTACAGTGAATGCAGAAAATACGTGTTCATAAAGAAAAGATTATTATTTTTAAAAATTTTTATTTCTAAAAAGTAATATTAATTAATAGCACATAACAAGAAACATTAATTAGTAATGTATTAATAATGAATGCGTTTTATCATAAACAAGAGTTTCGCGTCTTTCGCGAAAATAATTGCAATATGTTCATAATCTTAGAAGCTAAATTCCTCGATATAAGTACTTTTTATGCATCCAAATAATACAATTTTTCATTTAGCTTATTATTAAGATAATATAACCAGATTATATGATTTATTTCTTTACGGGATACTTAACATTGATCGTTGTTGATGGTTGTTATGGTTTATTATGACGTTGCGTGAATGTATGCTATAAATCTAGAACGGATTTCATATTAAACTTATATACGGTTTGTGCTTCTTAAAGTAGCTGAAGAATACTTCGTAAAGTTAAAATGTTCTGCTCACCAATCACATAAAATTCACCTACAGTATAATGAATACCTTTCATTTGCTCGTTTATGTTTCAGTCTATTAAATCTTCTACTTGTTATTTCTTAATACGAGCTATTTTGTTACATTTTTCTGCTAATTAATAATATTTATTTTCTGAAAATAAGGTTTTTTAAAAGTATCTCCCACACAAACACTTTTTGCACTCAATGTACATATGTCACAGTTTCGCATGATAATATTTATCATTCTAAACTAAAATTGATATCAAACTAACAATAAAACTCGTCGCAACCTATGAAAATATAAAAACACTGAGTTCTGTCGTATTTGTTTGAAATAACGCGTTTGCAACTCTGTCTGTTGCTCGCGAAAGAACCTGTCCTACCAGGATATTTTGTATCTTTCATTTCGTTCGCGCTCAATCCCTTGGTAATAGTTATATGATCTCCGTTAATCACAACAGTTTCTTGCGAATGACGCAAACGCTGATCCCTTTCCGTGTGAAAAACTACGCTCTGTCGACATCGTGGCAGTATGATTAACGACAACGTATCTACTGTCATTACATCCAAGTAATTCGAAAGACGACTAGTCCGTAGCAATTTACGAGTAGAAACTGCAGACAATATAAATTAAATCTGAAATCTAAATCATTTTATGACGGTCTCCTCGACTTATGCAAATGCAAATATTACTGTGTAAAGTTGACCCCTCAACTTTCTTCTTTCCAACTTATTTACTAGCTTACCTACGTTTCATATTACTTATTATTTTAAATGGTTATCGAGAAACACATTTCTGATGAGTTTGTGTCTGACGTAACCGATGAATCAACACTGCTAACTAGCCAATGAGTTATACCAAGAAAACATTAAAACGTTGATTAATATCACGTCACAAACAAATAAAATAATTTTCTAATTAACCGGATATGTCATTAATTTTCATGTTCTTCTAATTGTCAAAAAGTGTTGTTGTATAAGTTGAAAGAAATATAAAAGGATTCAATTTAGAATAAAATAAATCACGAAATTTTTCTTTCTATTATTGCATAGAATAAATTAATTGTAAGATAAGTTTAAAATTTCGTAAATTACAAAAATAATTTTATTTTATTCTCCTCTCTCTCTCTTTTTCAATTATTTCTTTGATTTTTTGTTAATAATTTTAGCCTTAAACAAAATAATCAATCTAAGTTGCTACAAGTTACTTGCATCATTCATTAAGAATAATACCATCACAAGTAGCTACAAATAAATAAGTATTCATATTTAAACTTCATAAATAACAAATAATAATTTGTTAGACATAAAGTTATCAGTATTAATCTACTATAATTTAATAAGAAAGAAACCTAATACCCAAATTTTTCACTGCACCTAAAAGACTCTTTCAATAGCCGCGGGCGCGTTAAAATTAACCCTTTCGCTCCTGCAAATGGTCTAACACTCACCTGACTTGCGAGACGCCGCTCGTCGTAAAAGCGGCACACGCATGCACGCACGCATGCTCGCCGCCATTAAGACGCTACAAAGAGACTGGTAGAAACTCGTCTTAACTTGGCTACAGAGAACCACAGATTAGAAAGGGGTGTAATGGCGCCAAGTAAAGTTTGCGCCATTAACCCCACACTGCTCTACACATTTCGATTTCACTCCGTATTACGTATTCGCTTTGATCACACGCTCGCACGTCCCGAATTGTAGTCATTGTTATTATGGGAAAATGTTTCGACTTTGCCGATCTGCTTCGCGTCGAAAGCGATTTACTCTTCCGAGTAAATAGCTGGATAAATCTAGCCATTGCTAATACGCTGCTAATCTACGAGACTGTAAAACATTTAGTCCATAAGTTGATGCCTTTTGGAGCCAAACATAGGATGATCGATGCGTAATAAGATCTATTAGTTCCAATATCTTACACATATGTTTCGATCCAACTTTAAATCCTTTTCAATGCAAATTGAATGAACTTATTGAATTTCCCGACGCACTATACAAATATGATCGATATCTCATTGATAACATAATTATAAAAAATAAAGTGTTGACAAGAAATAATAATATATACGAAGTTGGATCGAAACGTATGTATAAGACATTGGAACTATATATAATAAATCTTATTACGTATCGATATCCTGTGTTTGACTCCAAAAGGCATTAACTTTACAAACAATTAATATTTCATTTATATTAAAATGTTTAGATGTAAACATTTAGATAATGTTTAATACAAGACGTTAAAAATACCGTAAAAATACCGTACCAAAAGATGTTACAAATACCGTATTTTCATATTTCCAGGAAATTATTTTTCATTACAAACGCTAAAGATAATAACATGATAAAAAAGACTAAAATTGACAATATTCATGAAAGCATTTATACAAACATTTATAAATGTACTCTTCTTCTCATTTTTCTCTCTCCCTCCCCCCTTCTCTCTCTCTCTCTCTCTCTCTATATCTATNTCTATCAGTTATACGTTACTTACTTACGTACTACTTAACTTACCGTAACGGTTTAACGTTACCGTACCTTACCGTTAACGTTTACGTTTA
>NW_012130144.1:714764-727383 GCF_000143395.1 Atta cephalotes
TAATTACTTAACTTAACTAACTAACTAACTAATAATAACTAATAATAATAAATAATAATATATATATATATATATATACTATACTACTATATATACTCTCTCTCTCTCTCTCTCTCCTCCTCCTCTCTCTCTCTCTCTCTCTCTCTCTCTCTCTCTCTCTCTCTCTCTCTCTCTCTTTCTTTTGTACTTTTTATGATTACTAAAGAATACTTTCCTAACAGTATTCTAAAAAATACAAAACCGAGAAAGAGAGAAAGAGACACACATACAAAACAGGAAGAGAGAAAGAAGTTCTTAATCAAGTCAAATTTTTAATTATCAATAGCTTTCATTCTTGTAATATCTGAATATATGAATTTATAATAATATATGAATTTATAATAGCTTGACAATGAAGTATAAAAATAAGTTGCTTTTTAACCTTTTACTTATATATATTTGTCTGTTTGCATAGAAATGAAAAAGGATTGTTGGGAAAAGTTCTATCGCGACAAGAGAATGTTATCAAAGAAATAAAGAGTAAGGTGTTGGACAGGAAAAACACCTGCTCGCGCTATAGAAACACCTATGAATATATATCGATTCCTTCGATGCAGGTAATTCGATATAAAGAGTGAATGGAAAAATACAAGCACAGCATTTATATTGCAGGCAAGATAATCGACGCCAAACGTTTTCGAACGTAACCCCAAAAATTGTTCACTTTTTGTGATTGCTAAACACCATCGCAAATATTTAAACGAAGTAAAACGCGCTCGATTTACAATGAAAAAATGAAATTTGCCACAACGTATAGTTGACTGTACTATATTACATACAACATATATCATAAAATTTTTTATCGCTTATTTGCCATAATAACACAACTCAAAAAACAAAGCCTTCTAGAAACAAATTTAAATATTTTGAATCATAAAAATTATGTAAGTTTAAATTTAAAATGTAATTTTGAAATATAACTGATTGTAGACAAATAGAAATATTTTTAAAATATTTGTTTTTTTCTTTGATTTTTTTTTCTTTGCTGCAAGCAATTTAAAAATGAAAGTTTTTTTTAATTATGTCATTGCGTTGTAGCATGTATAGATATGCTATACAACAGCCAACAAGAGAAATAAAAATATTTTAACAAATATATAAAGTTCTTTTCGAGGATGCCGAATAAATATTTTTAATTCGTACAATGGCGATACAATACAAACAAAAAAATTATGTATCTCTTTTATCGAGTATACAAAGCTAAAAATTTAATCACAAGCTATACTATTGCTGATAATTTATATCACTATAATTCTCCGGATTTAATGTCGTGAAGCGCCAGTGCCATTGTAAATTTCATAACAACAAACGCAATAGCTCATTTATCGCGCACTGCGTTAGCGCATCGCGAAAAAGTGAGGTGACAGACTTTCGTAATGTCATACATACTCGCCAACGTCGACGACGTCGACGACGGCACGTGAGAACTGCGCGCCTGTCCAACTCGAGAGCAAAGAGGAGCTAATTACATGGCGAGTTAAGTGCGAAGAGAAAGAGAAAGAGAGATAAGAAGAGAAGGAAAAAAGATTGGGAGATGGGTAGAGGGACGGTTGGTAGAGGGATGAGAGGAAAGCTTATGAAGAAAGGCGAAAGATGATAAATCGAAAGGTGAGTGTCGCCGTCAGATCGCCTCGTCTTCTTTCCTCTCTTCTCCTCTCCTCGCTTCCTATCACGTCACGTCGCTTTCGCTCTTCTTCGCGTACGATATGATATCGATGATTTCATCTGCGCAGAGAAGCTGACGAAATATCTCCCATTGATACCCACTACTTTCATATACGTGTGTTCACCACGTTCTACGCAGAAGTTTACGTTCCTTCTGACCAGCAGCAGCCTTGACATTCCGCGAGAGAGACGTGGCTTGAGAAGGTCTTCTTTCAAATGAACAGATCATACGACGGTGACTACTTGTTAAGTCACGAGATGTAACGAGTTTGACCTCAAGCGAAATTAGGATAGAATAAGAGATCTGCAGTTGCTATGGTTGCTTATGATCAACATTTCATAATAATTCCTATGGTCTTAGGCCAAAAGTATAAAACATCTCCACAAATTGACGTGAACGTTCTATATCTAACAAAAAATAAATTAAAAACAATTTTATTGAAAAATAATATTTATAACAATTTTCATATTTTATTAGTTTTCCTTTAATTTTATTACCACTTATTTTTCAAGAAAATTCAATAAATTGAGAGTTCTTTGTAGATCTTTAAGATAGATTAGTAGCATCATTGTTAAATTGAGAATCAATCTAATTTGAGATATTAATTTTTTTCGCTTCAGTTTGCGATTGCGTTTTAATCCGACGAATAAAATCGGCGCGCAACTTATAAAACTAGAAAAATATATTGCAGAAATTTGAATATTATTAAATATCAAGAAACTTAAACGAAAATAGAAATCTTTTCCTTATTCAATACACATACATATAATGAACTTGTATACATTTTTACTTTGTTACATGATTTTTCTAAATTAGCTCTAATTAGACTTAGAAATAAATCAACCTATTTATTTCAAATTTAAATTTAAAATTATTACAATAAGAGAAAAATATTTGTGATTATAATTACATGGTAAAATAATTATGGGTGAGAGCTTCATTTTTATTACTTATTAATATTACTCTGTAATATTAATAATTATATTTATATAATACTGTACTAACACAAAATATATTCGGCTAGCGCCGAAAATAATTATGAATTATAGTAACTATAATAATTATAAAAGTGGAGCTTCTAAGCTTCTAACCATAATTATTTTTCATGCGCTTTATAATAAAAAATACTAAACACTTTTGACAAAAAGTAAGATTATTTTTCTCAATTGATTTAAATTAAAGATGCTTTATACTTATAGCCAAGTCTATCATATATATTAAATCATACAAAAATCAAAGTTCATTAATAATTAATACATAATTAATATCAAACTTCTTTAATATTTTTTCGCATACGAGTGTTAATTAAAAATATTATTCTTCTTATAATTTTATAATCTTCATTACATGATGGACATAAGACATTTACAATTTTCAATGTCTCTTCAATTAATATGTTAATAGAATCTATCTGAAAATTTATTTTAAATTTGTAAGGAAAATTTTTCGTTTTTGTTTCGATACATAAATCGAACTGAATGTCTACCTCGGTGTCTACCAACGCATGAAACATATATCACATAACATACTTCGTAGTTACTTTTCTCAACATGTCCAACGCCAGACGACTTTCAATCTCGGCCACAAACTTTTCCCTTAGCTTACTTGGTACGCTTTTCTGGATAAGATGTTATTTGTGCTGTACAGTTATATGCCTGCGGCGACTTTCTTGGCATGCGAGACTGAGACTGACGTTAAAATACAGACCCGAACATAGTAATGTATAGGACAACTCCAAAAATTTCAACGATATTTACGTTATTTTTGATAATCAATAATACAAATATAAAATCGCATTTATAATCTTGCACATAATTTTTGCTGATTATTAATTACTTATACATAACAATTAAATCAAAGTTATATATCAGAACATCAACTTAATTGTTTCTATTAAGACTTTAGAACGACCATACATGTGAATACATCAAATAAGAACGCCAGCTTATCAAAGTTTATAGATATTTCAAATAATACAATATATATTCATTTTAAAATTTTATTTCAAATAAGATTGAACGCCGATAATTTTCGGACAATCAATCTGAAACGCTTTCAATCCCCTTCCCCTAAATTAAATTAGAAAAACTAAAGAACTTACTGCGAAAAATATTACCTCAGCCAGAGTTAATTGCTTCTGTTCGATCATCGATTAAATACTAATAGATTAAAAGAGAGTGTGAGCAACTTAAAAAAGATGAATTTTGCTTGAACAAGCTTTTCATCGTGGAGAAGCTTGTCTGCCTCTGTATACGGGCAAAATTAGACGATGAATCTTCTATGAGTCACAATTTCTTCTGCAGCGCAGCAATCACGAGCGCCAACGTTACGCAAAGAAACGCCAACGTACAACTTGAAGAAGAAAAAATGTGCGCGGTTAAATAATTAACTTCTGTAGATAAATATCTACAGAAACCTTGAACTGATGATAGCATACACCGTATATTATTGTCTAACAAATAATTTGCGTTTAGACGCTTCAATCTAGTACTAGTGTCAGAATTTTTACCTCAATATAAATATTATCAAAGGATAATTTCTGACAGATTGAAAAAAAAAACCGTAGGCAACTTAGAAACGAATTTTACGTAACTAGCCCTTATATAATAACTAGCTCTTTATCATGAAATTTATAAGTTTATTAAAAAAATTCGATTAATTGAATAAAAGTTCCTTATTCTCGAGAGAGATATTTGCAAGAGAGATGGTAAAAATTCAATAAAATGATATTCCACGAATAAATGGAAGTAACTATGGAAAGATAATTCTCATATTTGTAAAATAATTAACTGAACACTTCACCAATTATACGTAGTTCATAGAGGAGATTCTTCTCTCGTCTTTACTCGAAAAAAATTACACACTGAAAGCGTAACTACATTCATTTTTATATGATACGAAGTTTATATTTACGTATTACTAATCAATCTCGCGACGGTAGAAATAGACTGTAGAAAATGTCTTATATGAGAGTTACGTAAGGAACATTATTTGAATAAATAAACATCGACTGGTATAAAATCGCATTAGTCTCGAGTACATTTTCAGACTGATTATTGATTACTTCATCTAAATTCTATCAAATGGAATCTTATTCTAAAAGTTTTAGAAAGTATACAACATCAAAGAGAGTATACAATCAAAGTCGTTCGTCAGACAACAACAACAACGTAATGTGTTCTTTAATCATCAATACTGGATTAAAAGAGATCGCAACTTAGAGAAAAGATAAATTTTGCTTAAACAAGCTTATCACCATGGAGAAGTCTATATATAAGCAAAATTGAATTTTGTACGATGAATTTTCTATGAGTAACAATTTTTTCTTAAGTTGGTATAATAAAGTCTATATCAACAGAGAGATATAAAATGAAATATCTAATTATAGAATAAGCGATAAGATCAAATAGGTCACGATGCAAAAAAAAAAAACATAAATAAAACAGTTATTCTTATATGATTTGTTACATAAAACATCCTATTTAATTTAATTTAATAAATCATATTAATAAATCATATAAACTTACTAAAATTTTTTTTATAAATATGTTGATTCTATTATTAATTTGTAGTATTTAAAACAATGTAAGAAAAATAAATATAATTTAATACAGTTGTAGAACTGTATTAAATTATATTTATTTTTATTACATTGAAAATGGAATTGAAAATATGCTTTAGTAAACAATTCTAACATAAATTCCATAAGAGAGAAATGGCACTCCAGCTGTTTGAACAAAGTTTTACGGAGAGAGATTTAGGATTTTCTTTGAGACCTCTAAGACACATCGCAGACATCGGGATTGCTCGAACTCGGGCCTCTTGTTATCGTTGGAGAACCCTTCGCCAAAGTTCCGCCATTCTTATCCAAGCCGATCAACCAGTCGTCGACCGACCAAGTGTGACTCTCTACTCAATGAATGATTTCCGCGCAACGTTGCCACATTACGTCTGCATTCTGCACCCATTACAGCATCGATAATGTTATTCTGCTCCTTTTTCTCTCATTCGCTCGAATATGGATGATTACAAGCGTTGCGTAATGTATCTATTGCAGTTATTGTTTCGTGGCGTGCTAATTAAATGGTTTAATGATTCAGCGAATCAAGGACCGATTTTACCAACGCCGACTAATTACGTTTGCAATTTAATTCGTTCCCAGTCTCTTTCTAGGTTCTGATACTGACTATGGAAAGGAAAATTTAATCAGTCAACACTTTTAAGACTTCCACGAGTAATTTCCATACAGAAGTTATGCGTTTCACGGATTATCTCCGTGTTTAGATCCATTATTTTAACATCAACATTTCGTAAACATTACAGGATTACATCACACTTCAACAGGGTGAAGAGCAATTTGATATTGAGCTACTCCTCCGAAGGATCTTCTTTATATATGTCATTTTAAACATGTACTCTCTAAAACTTTTAAAGTGAATTGTCACTTTAAAGAGTGAAATTTCACTCTTAAAGAAAATTCCACTCTTCCAAAATTGGTTCAATTTTCACTCTTGTGAAATTGCACTTCAAAGAATTTAGAGAGTATATAAAGTAAAGCAATCTGTTTAAAACAGCACACACGCGCGCGCACACACACACACACACACACACACACACACACACACAGAGTATATATATATAAAACAAATCTTTCAGAGAAGCAACTCAATATCAGACTGCTTCTCGCCCTAATGAAATGAATTGCAAGATTCATGAAACGTTAATATTTTAATAATGGATATGGAACTTCAATCAGTTATTAAGAGCAGAATCACTCTCTCTACGGGCAACATTTACGTCGAATTTGCTTTACATTCAGCTGAAAGAGCTGTAAATAAAAATCAACGTCTCGATTATCGAGTTTCTTTTCTGCGTAGTTATCAAATCGTGTCGTGTATCAAATGTATGGGAATGATTGATCATCACGCTGTGGAATGAGCACGTGATTTAGCTACAATACAGTATAGGCGCGGTCGCCGTTGATACTTAGTCGCGAAGCACGCAGTGATGCGCCTCGAGGAAATTCTCAGTGGAGAAAAAAAAGTGAAAGGGCTTAGACGCATGTCTGTCAAGCTCGAAAGACCAATTAAAATCCAATCGAGGAAAACCGACGAGATAAATAGAACTGAATTTGTAATTTTAGAAAAAAATCTTAACAATACGTAGCAACAAAAAAGAAAATTCAACTGCACATGAATGGAATTATTATAGAATATGTAGTTATAAATTCTTCTAAATAGAAAAACAAATGTTTTAAACAAGATTTTAACTTGCTTGGTATATTTTGCCTAATTTTCACGGTATAATTGTAACTGTAAACGTAATTTTTCAAATAGAGAATAAAAAATCTTTTATTGAAGCTTTCAATAAATTTATAAGCTTTTAAATTTCTCTTGATTTTTATAATTTAAATAATTTCTATTTGAATTAACATATTAATGAATTGTTTGATCATCATCTCATTAGCTCTATTTTGTATCATTTTGCATCATATCTTTTATATCAAATTATAGGAAGAATTATAACAAAATACAATTATATTTTTAGCTTCTATTCTCGAAATGTAATTATTTATATTTCATTTTACGTAATATCAACGAATGATTAATCAATACTGATACTTTTACAAGTTCATTAAACTTTACTATTATCGATTAATTATCTCGCCTAATGGACGAAGCAAATATTGATCTTGAAACCGTATGATAATATTTGATCTGACAACTCTGGCCTGAAAAAAATCACACGCGTTTCTTATCGGCTGCAGTAATATCGTACGTAATAGGATCATATTAAGGATTGAGATATTGGGAGAGCCGATGCAGAGATTTATTGCTATTAGCTTCCTGCATGATATAAGCGTATAAAGCGTGGAGCGTATTATATTGTACAAACTTGGATTAATAATAATTATAGGATAATGGAAATCATTAGCCGAAGCATTATCTATAATGATATTTTCTGTTATGCATTACGTAATTTTCCGTGTTGATGATAATATTTTAATAATATTTTAATCTTCTTCAATGAATGTATGTCAAGTATTAATTTTGTATAAAATTATACAGTACTTCCTTCTCTATCCTCCATTCTCTCTTCGCGATTTCCCGCATTGTTTCCAAAGGGTTACGGATAAAACGTTACCTCTATGAGATAATAAGGGCAGTGCATTCGCGTACACATACATGGGAAAGAGAAGAGAAAGGAAAAGCAGACTACTGGCGGCGCCATGCTGTAACGCCTCCCTTTGTCCCTTTTTACCCACAACGACCAACGACCTCGCGAGATAGACCGCGAGATAAACGAGAACCCCCAGAGAGAAAGGAGGATATACAGGAAAATTCTTAGATATATAGGATGTTTAAAGAGAAGAATATCTCATTGTTTAAGTCCGATATCACCCCCCTCCCCCCCTCCTAACGATATTGACCATTTCGCCTGGGACACCGTGTAGATGGTCGATGCACCGTACGCACGCATGCCACGCATGCTACGCACGCGAGGTTTGTTTACAAGGCGGTGCCTCTCGCCTACCGGAGTTCCTTGACTCAGAATTGAAGTGAGACGGCAAGATAGCCACCTTGCGTACGACGCGCCGCACGTTTCTACCTTCGTCTGTTCCTTTTGTCGTCCTTGCTGGACTACCGCCCCCGCTTACACTCTTTTCTCTCGATGTGCTTTACCCTTCGCCCGTGTCGCTTACCTCAATTCACTGCTGCTTCAACATTCTGGCCACACCAGCCAGAAGACGAAGCCGGGATCGCACGCGATCGACGATGGCGCCTATATACCGATTCTCAGCCTTTCGCGTCACTCGTAAATCACGCAACCGTCAACAGTGGAAACGAATCGCCGGCAATTATCGTCTAGGTAATCGAAACGCGGTGACGGCGGATGCGCCTCGTCATCACCTGTTAACCCTCTCGCCATGAATGCCGATGATCCTTTTATTGAAACTTCCCTATTCGAAATTTATCACGTATATATATATAAAAATATCATTCTATTGCTAAAAAAAAGTAATTACTCCATTTCTTTCTTATAAGTAAAGATTATCTTTAACAAAGAATATCTTCTTGATAATAATTCTACAATATCTTGTTACAAATTTTAGAAAAATTCATTATTATGTACTCAAAATAAGAATTTATTTTTTTATATGTAAGAATTCCATTTTTGTAATAATTACTGCTATAATGTTAGTGAGAATATAATTACATTTATAGTTCTATATACAAAAAAAAATACATATATATCAAAGATACAAAGTATATGATTACAATTTGTAGCCGTTTCGATACCAATTACATATATATTTTTTGATATAAAACTATAAATATAATTATGTATGTTCATTGCTAGAATTATAATAATATAATTATAAAAATGGAGTTTCTAATTATCATATAATTATAATAACAAATAATAACCAACCAATTATTCTCTCAGTATAGGAGACACTATTTATGCCATAATACTCGTTAGTTTATTTGGACACAATTGGTGCTATGAATCGAAGCGATAAAGTGCAGACTTGCGTAAGAATCGATCGAGTGGCATGGAGCGATAAAGTTCGCTTTGAAGTTCATTGAAAACGCTGCGTGGTTTTTGCAAAATTCATGTTTACGCTTCCATTGATAAAACTGACAATGAGTCTAAATATGATGTATAAGATATCGGAAAAAGAGTAAACCTCCTCCCTTTCAAAAATTTTATCAGAAATTTTTTAATTTTTCAGAAAGAAAATTACATTAAATTACGTTTACCGTTATTATGTTAATAGATGTTTATATATGCTTTAATTGTAATAAAACGTAATAAAATATTTATTTTAGAATAATCTATTATTGGAATATACACATTTATAATGCAATAATATTTAAATATTCCAAGTTTGCGTTCGTTGAAATATAAATTCGATGCGCAGTGCAAAGCCTTAACACGATAATTATTTCCAATATCATTATTGTAGGATAGAAACAAAACGTGGCAGATTTAACACCGCCGTAGAGAAATGGAAATGTTCATAATATAATGGAATATCACAAAACCGGATCATAAAGAATATCTTATTCTAATTGTTCGCATTCTATCCATCTAACTAATACATGTACATGAAACAACCAATGGCAGGAATGCTCTTCAATATAATTACACTAACATCTCTTTACATAACGCTATTCTTTAATTTTATACGTGGAAATCATTATTAATTGCTAATAATAATTGCTAAAAATTATATCCTAGTAATAATTCTCTAAGATTATTAATTTCTTCTCAAAGCGTCATTGACAAGAGCGAGTACCTAATTATCTGCAAAGAAAATGATCATGTCAATTACTCCGTAGTTCATCCTTCTGCATTATTAATCTCTAAGTAGATAGAGATTGCACTCAGCACTCAGATGTAATTTTCTTTAAAACTTTGTTTTAAAAAAGGAAAATAAAAAGCACTCAAAGAAAGAATTATTTTTACACTCCTACACAAAAAACCCGTCACAAAAAAATATAATGTACAATAAATTTAACTATAAGATATACTATATATACTATATACATATAATTATAAAACTAAAGATTTTTCGAGATGTTTCATCTAAAAAAAATTTATTTTATAATTATAATTTTTACAAGTATATTATCTGATATATAGAATTAAACTTACATTATATCTTTTTGCGTATTTTTACGTGAACTTCCAAAAACCAAAGGTTTGATCACAAAGATTTGAATGTTTATCAAATCATTACCCCGTAGTAAGCTGAACTTATTTGTCGTTAAAATAAAGGATTAAAAAAAATCAATGTTATAAATTAACTTTTGAATCGTTAAATAATGGTTATTAATTTAATAGAGGCAAAAAACTCTTTGACCAAATTTTTTTATCACTCTGTAAACTACCTATCTATTTAAATTTTAAAGATTAATATACCGCACACACAGCATGAATGATTACGCGACTTTTCGTTCGTGAACGCCCTCAAAAGTCGATCGATACGTTCACTAATTGTAAGACTCACCTATCACCGTGTTCGCCGCCACCTCCTTGGCGGCAGCCGCAGCTGCCGCCGGTCCATGTGCCAAAAAGTCACTCAGAGACAAAGATGACGCGATGATCTGTCGCTTCTCCTCGAAGTTGAGGTAATCCAAACTATTACTGCGCTGCGGCGCCGTCACGATCGTCACCGTTTTCGTCGTCGAATGATGATGATGATGATGATGATGGTGCTGCTGTTGATGCAAACTGCCGTCCACGCCGGTCTTGTCATTGCCGCCGTTGTCGTTGCCCGGGCTGGTAGGCACCAGGTAGACGCCGCTCACGCGTATGGACATCGCGCTCGGGACAGGATCCTTGCAGCGACCCCGTCTCTTTCGGCGCCACGGGCTGAGGATCGCTACGAATGCCGGCAACGGAGCTACCGGGTGGTCCCTGTCAACGCGGCGCGCATCCCGGTGTGCACCTGCTCGTGGGATCGGCGGCTCGCGTCGTCGTCGTTCACAACTTCTCGTTCGCGGCTCCACGGCTCCGATGATGAGATTCGCGCAGCTCGTGAGCCACGTGCTCAAGCTCTTCTCTCCGCGATAATGATCCTCGAGATACCTCGGGATCACTGTTCGCCCGATCGCCGTCGATCAACTATCGAGAATTATCGATTATTCCCGGGCGTGCGCTCATCTGAGCGTTGCGAAGCGACAAAGAGACAATATTTATTCCGAGAGATTCCTATTTCAGCCTCCACTTGTAAACTTGTGCGTTGAGTTGGAGCGTGATCTCTCGAGCTTCGTTTAACCGCGTGGTTGTTGTTATTATTATATATCGAACGAATGACGCACTCGTTATCGCCAACCTTGATTACAGACGTCGAGTCAATTATTTTGCATCGTCTTCTTCCAGATAGAAAGATTTCTTTTCTTGATACGAAAAGCGACTTTATTCTTATCGAGATTATGGCACAGGGTGGACTATCCAGAGTAGACGGACGTACGAAAAGTCATTTAAATCGAAACTGGCTTCATGGAGAATCGTTGGCTATTTACAAAGAAATTCCACTTACGACACGTTATGGCACGTATACCATGGAAAATAACTCGCACGGAGAACCGTGAGAGTGACTGACGACGTTGATAACTGGAGGAGAGTCGCGTCCCTGCGCATTAACGAATGAGGAAAAGTTAAGCCATTGCCCCGGCCGTCATGAATAGCATGCATTGTGTCCGCTCGCGAGCAACCGATGATTATACAACAAGTGACGAGTTAGATCTTTTTTATAATATTCAAAGATCAACTTTTTATGTATGATCAACTAAATTTTGACTTTGTTAAAATAAATAACGAAAATGCCATAATTATTAACTCTACATTACTCGCGTTGGATTTTTTGACCTTCTAATTAATTACATCTTAATTTTTACTATTCTCTTTGACAATTTATAATTAAATAAAAATTTATACTATCTAATAATACATTCTATTCTTCACATGGAAAGAATAATTTTGCTGATGTATTTAAAAATTTAGCTAAATGGAGATCTAAAAATAATTTTAATAACTGAATCAAAATAATTATATATAAAATGCTTGATAATATTGCAAAAGTTTTGACGTTCTAATAACTTATTTAAATGTCTTATATAATTATTTTGATGGCCCAGCAAAATTATTTTCGGATCTGTATCCATTTTTATAAATAAACAAACTTGTCCTTTCCATGCAGATAATATTCTATCCTTTAGATAAAGATAAGTGTAAAATTTCTTTTTAATTGTGAAACAATTTTATAACGCTGGAGTATATTCTGAATACCCAGTAAGCAAGTAATGAAGGGTTAATCGGGGTATGTGTGTGTGTGTGTGTGTGTGTGTGTGTGTGTGTGTGTGTGTGTGTGTGTGTGTGTGTGTGTGTGTGTGTGTGTGT
>NW_012130145.1:0-6457 GCF_000143395.1 Atta cephalotes
ACATACATACATACATACATACATACATACATACATACATACATACATACATACATACATACATATATATATATATATATATATATATATATAAACGTAGAAATATAAACAATAACAGAATATATATTATAGGAATATATCATAGGAATATATAAGTTGTAACAAATTCATATCTAAAACTTATTGGCAATAAATAAAAATGCAAATATAGCATACGTATGTAAAACATAATTATACTCAATTATATTCAAATATTATTAAAGTTTAAAATTGAGTTTTCTAATAGATATCTTAAAATGTGCTATCACTTACTTGGAAACATAAATAAAAAAACTTCAATTTCTACACTTTTCAGAATTAACCATAACTAATTATATAATAGTTTAATAATAATAATAGTTTGAATATCATATTATAAAAACTATTAGATTCTAACAATTTAATAATCTGAAAATTATTCTTGGTATCGCAATTAATCATAATACGGTTATGCAGTCTATAACGTATACATTGCTTGTTAATATTCAAGTGGTTAATACAAATGTTTAACATTATAAACATTATATACGTATATATTCTTTCTCTCTCTCTCTTCCTCCCATCCTTTCATTCTCTCTCTTTCCCTCTTCTTGCAAAAAAATAAATTTATTCTAAAGTTAAACAGATTTATAAGTATATTATTAACCAGGTTATACAAGATTTATATAAAAACATTGTGTATTCTGTTGTATAGATTGTATAAATCAATTAACATGTATAATATAAACATAATATTAACATAACTTTTTAAATTTTTTAGAAATTTTGATATAATACGTTTTTTATTCATGTAATCTAATAATTTTTCTTAATTTTGTTTACAATACTTGTAAATTAAATATTTAGTTGTATACTTTTATACTTATTTATATTAGATATAAATGTTATCATTTAATCGATGCGTAGAATATATATCGTAATATTTGCATTATTTTCGAAATAAGGAATGATTTAGGCCAGTTTTCACAGTCTGTTCTTATTTTAAGTAATCTCTTAAAATACTAATGTGGCTCTCCGATTGGTTTATGATATCGTAAGACTGTACATAAGATAATCTAAAATATAAGAATCGACTATGAATACCAGCCTTAAACGTGAAGATTGAAGCTTACTTAGGTCGTCCATTATCCTGATCATCCATTGTATCAAAATCTTCGAGACCTTCGTTTTCATCAAGTTGTGCCCATGATTTGAGTTCGTCTCGCGTCAAAGTGGCAATTTTTTTTTCTATAAAAACATGATTTTTATAGTTATTTTCAATTATGTTAAGATAAAAAATATAATAACATAAATAAAAAAACTGATCAGCTTTATTAAATAACAGCTTACCTTCCTCTTGTCTCATTTTTTCTACCTCGTCTTGACTTAAAAAACTGAATATTTTATCTGTAATGTATAAAATTATTGATTTATTTTTTGAAATCGATATCTTATATATAAGCATAAAATATATATAATATTTAAAGTATATGGTGTACATATACACGAAACACACATATATATTCTCACCTGGTTTAGGCGAGGGTTTCAAATGTTCTTCCATGGCACTTTCGAATAACTTCTTTTTATCGCTGACTGACATTTTTGTCAATGGTGGTGTTGGAGATGAAGTTGGAGATTGCTGTGTTTGTAAACATTTCCACAAATAAATATCGATTTATATATTTTTCATATAGAATAATTATAATAATATAATAATCTCAAATAAACAAATTACATATTGCATCCAGTCTCCATAAATACATGCCATAAATAAATAAGATAGATAAGATTAGATTGGATTGCATTAAAGAAATTTGACGCTTTTATTAGTCGAATTTAATGAACAAATTCATTTTTTAGATTATGAGAACTTTGTTCCAGTATACATATATATGTATTAGGTATACACCGGATCAACAAATACCGAATATGGGATATCGGATATCCGGTATTCGCTCAGATATCCGAGAAGACGATTTCTTCGAGTCGGATATCCGATCGGATTCGGAGAAAGTGTCTTCTAAAAAAAAAAAAAAACCTATAAAGAAAAAGATAGTAATTTTTTGCAACAATATATAACATTATAGCATCATAAATATGCATATTTATTTCTAGAATATTTGTATAAGAAAAAAATCAACAATTTAATAATATCAAATTTCAACCGAATAATATTCTCGAATAATGATATCTGACTATCCGATGCATCCTTACAATATATATATATATATATATATATGTAGATATATATGTAGATGTGTGTGTGTGTGTGGGGGGGAGGTGTATGTGTGTGTGTGCGTGTGTGTGTGCATTCTATTAATATATTAATATTATTATCAGTTAACATGCTTTTCAAACCCACCTCAACCTGAACATTTCCAACAGAACGTGCTATCTGTCGCTTGCTAAAAGAAGCCGAAGTATCAAGATTTTCCCAGCATTCGGGAGCAGTTAGAGGTGTTGGAGGAAGTTGGAAACGTGCAGGTGTTTGATAGGAAATAACTTGTGGAAGAGAAGTAGATGCTTCCTGCAATGGCCGATTCGACTGTTCAATTTTAGATAGAGTAGGCTTAACATGGGACGAATAAACGATAGAATCTGAACTCTTTTTTAAAGATGGCGGCAGATCGGCAAATGTAATACTGCGTTTTGGCAAAGATTTTGTTTTCGTTCGAGATGGTAAAGTTTGCATTGAAGTAGAACGTTCAAAATTTGCTGCCTTAGGAAGATCAGGAATTGTAGATGATTTGGACGAAGAAAAATCCTTTGATGTTCCAGATGTCTCATTTGTTCTTGACTGAGTAAATAACATGGAAAATTATATTAATTATTTAATTAGTGGAATACAATTTAAATAAAACAAAATAGTTTATCGTGACGTATTCGATTACATGCAAAACAAACAACAACATATTGCTATTTAATTAATATATATTATAACACAAAATACATATATGCGAATTATTCCAACACCACTCTATTAATCTATAAAACTATAGTTTACAAAATATTTGCTCATTTTTTAATGATAAATCGTTATTTACTTCTTAATAGAAGTTCAGTAAAATTAAATAGTAAAATTAAATATTACTATGAAATATTACTATGATAGATTATTAAATATAAATTTCTTTAAAGTTTGATACTTATACTTTAAAACAGATTTATTTCACAAATGTTACATGTCATACAAAATCTATATAGGATTTAAAGAAGAATTTCAAACTTCTTTGTCCGATCGGCTTTTCTGCTTATGACTGTTATGTGTATGTCTTTCAATTGTACTATTATTGCAATAAATCATGCAACCTGTTGCGCATAATTTATAAACATATAATCGGTATGTTAAACATGTTCTCTTATATTTATTTTTAAAAATTCTGTATTTGTGCCCTATCCATCGTATATATCGATAGTAGTAGTGGAGACTGTTACATGCTTCAAATATTTCAGAATACTTAGCAAGTTTTGTCTCACTATGTTACTTTGCAACCTGAACTATATTTTATATTTTATAGAATAATTTAGAGATGTGTTACATGATTTACATTTGATTTTTAATCATATTTTCTATGATATTAAAAATATATTTGCATCATTCAAATATAAGAACTTTGTATATTTTATTTAGTTTTATTGCTTTATATCTATATACTTTTGTAAAATTTAAATAAATTTAATTAAGCATATAGAAATTTCTGTTTTGAATCTTTGATTTTTATATTCGATCTTCTTAAATAGTTAAGGATAAAAAATAATACATAATTTTGTTTTAAAAAATTTGTAAAAATCGCATTTTATTTATGTGTTGAAATTAAGAGAAAGTATGTACGTAAAAAAATTATTATTTCATTGTTTGATTGTACGAAAATTGTTTCATGGTAAACAGTCTCCTCTACTGTAGGATATTATATGAAACAATGTAATAAATTAGTTTTTTAAGTAAAACTACATTACAGTAAAATAATAAAATCCTAAAAACAGTAAAATCCTTCAATAATATATACATATATGTATATGTATATATATATATATGTGTGTGTGTGTGTGTGTGTGTGTGTGTACACACACACACACACATATCTCTTCTTTTCCTATCTAAATATATAATTATGAAAAAAGTATTTTTATCATAATATTCATATATTTTACAACAGGAATAACTATAACCATTTTCAGAAAACTTCTGTGCATAGGCAGATTATCTTAAAAACATCCAAATTTCATTCCTATTCCGATCAACTGGAAACTTTAACATTAACATCTCTCTAAGTAAATATCTTTAAGTAAATATTAGCTTATTTGATAGTTTGTAATAATATATAAACATCTGGTCCATTAGAGTTATATGAACATATAATGTTTATAGAAAATATATAGATACATTGATTCAAATTTCAATAATGATATGACTTAATTGTAGTACTAATGTACTGTCGAGACTATTAATAAATTTAACTGAGACAAAGGCCAATATTCAACATACGGTCACAATATTGTAACTCTTAACAATTAAAATTAAAAATATTATTTTTCTATCGTTACTAAATTTGTATTTAGAAAGGAATTAATAACAGCATTCTGTAAAGTAAAATTCATCACGTGTTATTTTATCTTTTTAAAACAGTTGGTCTTGATTGATATAAAAATGGTAATAATTGATCAGTTTTAATTATTTCTAGAAATCTAAATTTGGTCTAAATATGCTTATTAAAAGATAAGCATAATTAAAAAATCGATATTTTAAAAAAAGAAAAATTACAGCCAAAATAAAATGCAAGATGTCACGATACTCGCTACATACATATGTAATTATAAATTAATTATATATAATCAATAAAATTTTGTGCATCGAATAATAAGACATATTATATGTTTTTTCAAAACTAACAGTAATATATAGATAACAATTCAACTGCGAAAAATATATCTAATGTGCATATATTTTTCCTGGTTGAATTATAATACATAATACGTACACACACACACACACACACACGCGCGCGCGCGCGCGCGCACACACACACACGCACGCACGCACGCACATGTATGAAACCTACTTTAAAATTATATTATTTCTCTTTAATTTTTCTATAATGCAGTATGATACATTTACTGTTAAAATAAATTTAATATTTGTTTACATTTTACTAACAAAATATGAAATAATTATTGGCAATTTTTATAAATATATTAGGTTGAGACAAAAGTTCGTAATGCTATTTCATTTGAATGTACATAATTTTTAAAAAAATTAGCAATTCTATGAAACTTAAACTTAAAAAATTTATTTTTTTTTGCAGTAGAATGATTTTAATGAAATGAAATCATGAACAATCAAAGTCAAAATGATTCTTTTATTTAATCTACGATAATCTCTGGCCGAAAAAATTTTAAGAAAAAGTACAGAAAAACTACATAGATTGAGACTTGAGATTTAAAAAATTTGAGACAAGATTTAAAAAATTTTTAGTTTTTCGTATTAGGACATAGAGTGACATTGTTTGTTTCGTGATACAAGATGAAAGAATGTTCCGTAAAACTCATAATACAGCATCAGAAAATATCTGGAAATAGCGGAAAATTTCTTGGTTTTCCAAATAAACTCTACGTCTCACTAAGAACATCTATGAATTTTTAGATTCGTAACTAATAATTTCTAAGATCTTGTTTTAATCTATGTAGTTTTTCGTGATTTTTCTCCATCAGAGCCAAAAAATCTTAGCAACATTTTTAAGAAACAATTTAGTAGGAAAAACTTTAAGCTTTCACATTAGAAAATTAAATATTTTCACAAGTTTTTATTGGACCTGTGACAGGTCTACAAAGAGAGATTTTTCATTTTTTCTTGTCTCTATATGTAAAACTTATCATATAATTCACAGAAATTCAAAAATCATAATGATCTTTTAAAATTAAAGATTTTTAATTTAAAAATCCCTTTTTTAAATTTAAATTTCGTTCATTTTTAACAAACATTGTTACAGCTACTTGAATTTTAAAGTTCGCATTGCTATGAACTTTTATTCCAACTCCAATATTGAAAAATATTCTTTTGATCATAAAATATAATAATTATAATAAATACGCACATACGCGCGCGCGCGCGCGCGCGCGCGCGTGTGTGTGTGTGTGTGTGTGTGTGTGTGCGCGCATATGTTTAATCTTTAAAATTGTTTAGTAAATATAGTGACACTGAATAATATATTCAAAAATATGTTTAGAAGACTTATAATACAATATTTGTGCAAAATGTGACAGCAACCATTAAATAAATCATAATTATTTTTTATGTATTCTTATATTATAATTTAAAAAAATAAAATAGATATGTAACATTAAGTATCTAATTAAATTTCATTATTTGAATGACCGAAATATTTACTCTTACATAGTGGAAAAACTAATTAAAAAATTTCTAAAAATTTTCTCTTGT
>NW_012130145.1:12584-21782 GCF_000143395.1 Atta cephalotes
ATATAATAATATACACACACACACACACACACACACACACACACACACACACACACACACACACACAAAATATTATAAAACTTTACTGTAAATTAAAATAAGGCTAAAGACTTACGTGAGATATAAAAATTCCTGGTTCCTTTGCACCGAATGGCGTACACGAATGATCGGTTCCTCCTATGATACTGAAACCTAAGGAGCCTTCTTTGATGAGGACGACGTCCTAAATAACATAATTTCTAAATTAATTATATATTCAAATAAAAGTTTTAATTTTATAAAGTGCAAAGATATTAACGGGGATAAAAGTTTAGAGTGTATAATATTAGAGTGTATAATATATTATTTAGTGTGTGAGAGAAGGATAGAACAAGCTATGAATTTTTATATACTTTTTATATAAATAAAACAGTGACAACGATACTTCTCCACTTTATTATTCCATTTTATTAAAAAATGATCAAGGACAAAACAAATCGTTACACTACTTACCTATTCTCATAGCAGAAGATAAGTACATTGAGATTATCATAGTCCGTTGATAATTATCAAAATTAATTCTAAGATCATCCCATTAACATATATTTTCAGATAATTTTATGAAAACATATAAAAATAGACATAAGAGAGAAATATAATTGAATAATTTCACATATACATATAAAAAAATCAATTAAAAGATATATGTATTCAAATATGTATAAAATAATAATAGTGCAGTCTACAATTTTCATTTTCTGAGATAATATTTCCATAATTGTCTTTTCTTAAAACACAACTGTATGTAAATGTTTATTGAAATATATCTCAGTTATGTCTTTACTTCTGAATAGTCACAACAATTACGCAGAAGCGTAACGTCATGAACGAGAAATGACACTTAATTTTTAGACATTTTTATTGCATGTCACTTGTAAATAAAGATAATTTGAATAAAACGAAATGATAAGATTGCTTTAAAACATTTGTAAAAAACTATCTTTCCTCCTCTGGGGCGTATTCAGACACACTCGAGCGCTCTTCAGGTTTAATGTTCGGTAAACAAGAAGGATGGAATGATACCTAGATAGCGGTTCGAGGAATTGATGGAAAAAATCTGAACATAGCCCTAATAATAGTTATTAAATAGTCATAAAAGGCACAATTGAAAATAAGCGCATTGAGTAAAAGCATTTCATGCTTTTTACCATCTTTCATGACTATTTACTGACTTCGCGGAAATAGCTTCAACCCAAATGTTTTCAAACGATCTCATTTTATTTTAACCAAATTATCTTGAATTACAAGTAAAATGTCACGAAAATTAATATGTTATTTCTCACTTATTTCTCATCACGATTCAATATGGGCAATCTGACTGCTCAGGACCTTTAATTATGCAAATGAAAAAGCTAAGGAAAAAATCATAGGAAAAACAATAAAAAGAATGAAAATATAAATAAATTCTTCTAGTTGTTTTACTTTCTTGCACTTTCTATACTTGAAATAAAATAAATTTAAAATGTTAAAGTAAGTGTTATTTAATTTAAAAATATCTATTTTATTAATTTGAACATTGATTGCCATTTTAAACAAATTTAGTTATTTCAAGTCGCAATCGCCATCAAAAAATAAAAAGTTGATGTAAAAAATTAAAATTTAACATATGAAATATAATTTGAATATATAAAAAGTAAAAAATATATATAAAAGCTTTTAGCTTTTAGCTAAAAATGTGCATAAACTAATTCCATATATAATGAAAAATTAAACGAAATTTTGATAAAATAGTAAATGCAAACAACACGAAATAAAAGAACAAAATGAAAATAATGAGATATAACATATAGGAATGAGACTACACTGGCAGTACACATGCAATGTGTTTGATGCTTCTCTAACAGGCACATACCTCGATAATAAGTGGTTGCACCAACTGGTTGTCGGTCACTCTAGTTACGACGGTCTCGGTGAGTGTACTCTTTGTGATGGTCTCAGTAACTTTACCAAGTGTGGTAGGAGCTGGAGGAAAATTAACATCTCCAGGCAAAGTATCGGGCTGCTTTATCGTCACTGTCACAATGGGGCCCTGATGGGAGTCTGGTGAAGGCGAGGATGTTGGAGGTCGAAGGAAATGAGCGGGGATCATAGCTTGAAATTCCTCGTTGGTGATTGGCTTCGGTACCTGTATGTCTTCCTGCGGAGATGCTGATCTAGGCTCTACATGAGGAGTCGTAGCTGCAGAACCAACATTATTTGTAGGCGTCGTCTGTGAAACACTATGTCTTGGAGCTGGTTGTGGATACGTTTGATTACTTGTTGGACTGGGAGATATTGGTGAAACATTCTTCAGAGTGTTTCCTGAATCAGCTACACCGTTCATTTTAGGCATCTCATCGGATTTTATGGGTAATGCCGGTGGCGACGGTGGTGTTTTTGAAGTAGGACTCGGTGTCAATGCTTTGTCAGCATCCATAGAGCGACGATATCCACCGTACCCAGGTCTATTTGCCATATAACTATTAGCATTATACAAGCCTGTATAAGGTTTTGGTGCGCCTATAACACGTGGCGATTTTTCAGAAGGAGTTACAACAGTAGCAAGATTTGCTTGAGAAAGTGGTATTTCTCGTTCGACTACTAATCGAACAAATCTTTCTAGACCTGTAAGTAAAGCCACTGCTTGTTCGTGTTTTGCTCCTCTCATATCTACGCCGTTGATCTGAAAATTATAAATTGCGTATAAATCATATAAAAATTATTAATTTGTACTTATATATATTTTATCGTATAATACAAATATAATGCAGATTTGATAAAGAAATACTTACAGATATTACTTTGTCTCCAATCAATAATTTGCCATCTTTTTGAGCTACTCCACCATCTGTTATTCTCGAGATAAAAATTGCCTAAAAAATGTAATTTATTATAATAATTAATCTCAATTAAAAAATAATAATATAAAATAAGTTCTATTGTACAGGTACTTACATCGCTATTATCCTTAAATGGTGGCGAACCTTCTCCACCAGCAATACTGAATCCAAGCCCATTTTGATCTCGTATTAATGTTGTATGAAAGAGAACGGATACGGTAGGTTCAGTGTCTTTTACAGTCATTATAGGCTCAGGAATCTTTTTTGTCTACGAAATATATAGTACGTATTTATATAAATGTTAAATTTAATTATTATACAAAAAAGCTATAACATTTAAAAATGTTCACCTAAAAACACTAATATATTACCTTTGTAGTTTCATGAGATATAGATGTGTCGCCATTTTCTAAAGTATGTGATAATGCTGTAGACGAAACATAAGATGTTGCACTTGGTGCTCTACTTGTACTTAAGCTAGAACATACGGAATCTTTTCTCGTTGGTGCCTGAGAATAACAAACAAAAATTAATGTAAATCATGTTTATTTGAAATAAAAATCTTATCATCTGGCAAGTTAATATGATGTTACTTGAATGAAAAATGATAAAATAATTATTTTATACCTGTTCATATGGCGGAATTATCCTTGTAACTTCTCTTATAACAACTAACACAAGTACACGTCCACATGCTTTCAACACTTCCACAGCATCATAATGATCTACATTTACTACTGATACTCCATTCACAGATATTACTTTATCTCCTATCCTTAAACCAGCTAGATCTGCGGGTCCACCTAAATAAATGAACATATAACATATAGATACTAAGCAAATATTTTATGATCATAAAATAGAAATGTTTACATGGCATGAATGCGACAAATTTAAAATTATACACTTGCAAATGTTTACCTTCAGTAACTCTTGAAATAAAAATGCCTTCATCATCGCCTTTAAAAGGGGTCGATCCGATACCACCAGCTATTGACAAACCTAATCCACCTGTCGTTCTTTCAATATGAATTTCATATTGCTCTTCCCGTATTTCCAACGCTGGTTCAATATCAGATGTAGCATCTAAAACAAGTCTTCAATTAGTCATTATCAATGTTTTTAATAAATATATATATATCATCTTGTTGTTGCATGTCAACATTTACCTTTCCTAATTTTTTGTTTTTAATAAAACATTTATATCTTCTAGGCATCATATATCAAATAATCTATTACTTTTATATAAAATAACTTTATTTATATAAAAATATCACATATATAGCAAATATACTGTTACAATTTATCATTTTCCTAACGCGTACCATTGAGAGATACGCTGATAACTGAATTACAGATAAGACCGAAGGTAAAGTAAGAAATATATCTTATCACATGTTCCCCCTTCTACTATGCAATAAAATGATTCAAAGATACATACAGAAAATCTTTAAAATCTCCTATTTCGATCAAAATTTCTATAGAGCAACAAATATAATAAGAAATCTTCTAAATAATCAAATCTATTAATATTATAAAATAACAATTAGTCATAATTTCAATAAAAATTGAATGAATAAATGTTGCTTAATAAAAAAGTTTAATTTATTTTATGAATAAATAAGTGCACGCGCACATGTATGTGTATAAATAGACAGTAATAAAAAACTGATTCTATTTTAATTTAATTCTTAAATTTACCTTGACTGTGTGTATCATATGTTTCCATAGACTCTATTTGTGATGGTAAAGAAGTAGAAGTCTCATCGGCTTTTTTCATAAGTGCCTATAAATATAAATGTTAAATGTTACTATCGATTTTATAAATGCATGTATATATGTAAATATATTGTCAAATATGAAGTAAGCATTATATGTCTCTTCAATACAAAAAGTTAATTGTTAGTAACATTATTATAATTATTACAAATAGAAGTAAAAAAAAATTGTTTGTGTAAATTTGAATAACATACAAAATATCAACCTGAGCAATAATAGAAGCAACTTTTTCTTTATCAACTGCTGTATGAATGCGTTTATTTTTCAGATGATGTGGAGTGTCTCTACGTTGAAGTTTATTGGGTTTATTTGAATCACAAACATCTTCGTTATTTGTATCTTCTACAATACTAAATTCAACGTGTCTTTGCACATCTTCATTTTCAGATTCTTCTTCGTCTCTTTCTTTTGATTCTGGGACAGAATTTTCAGTTTTTGCATTCTGCAAAAATAAAATATTTTTATTTAGTAAAAAAAGAAAGATTACATGCACGCATACATGTATATTTCTATTTCATATATATATTTTTTACATTCTTGTGTGTGTGTGTAAAAAAATAAATCATAATATGTATATACAATTCATATAAATACTTCCAGAGATATTTTATTTAATCACTACGTCCCTTTGTGTTAAAAATGAATACAGTAAATGAAAGATAAATGACTTATATATTTACCAAAATAGAGTTTTCTAAAAGTTACTTACCATGTGAAATTCTGTGACAGATTGAATGGGCAGATTATTTGCTTCTTTATTAAGTTGAGTATCTGTGCTATCAGCATCAATGTCAAGTACTGGCATTTTATGATCGTCTTGTACAATATTGCATTCTTCCTCTTGCTCAGAAACACTTTGCGGCACATCTACAGGATTGATTGGTGATTCAGATTCTGTTTTATCTAATCCAAATGTTTGAGAAACATCCTAAAAAAAGATTCAACGAGATTATTTACAATTTATTATAACATATTATTTTACAAAATAATGTGAAATAAAGTCCAGTTAAGAATGTATAAAAGTTAAGAATGCACAGTATATGAGTTGTTTCGACGAACTATAATTTAATAACTAAAACAAGAAATAAATTAAACATAAGACTTACCTGTTCATCCGTAGATTCTGATCGACTTTCACTTTTTCCTTTGCTAAATAATTTATGCGCTTTAGCTTTTAATTCTTTTGGATGTGGTGTATTTTGACGTATAAATGGAATCTATTTGCCAAAATAAATGAAAAACAAAAGATAAAACAAAAAATAATATAAACTAGCTCATAAAAAATCTGTAAAGTAATGAACGCACCTCTTTATCGGTTTCTGGTGGCTCGTCAGTAAATTTCACGGAATGCGTTCTTGAAGCTTCTCTTTCTTGCCAACCTTCATCATCGCTACTCGTCAACTCACGCATTTCACAACCTTGAACATTTCTCATACCAACTAACATTCCTAATCTACCTGAATCTAAAAAAATGACATCAATTGTACATTAATAAATACATAAAAAATTAAAAGAATTAGATAAAATCTCATGAATCATTTTACAAGAATAGCCATCTTTTTTATTTAACTTTGACTTAAAGATATTTATTTTTATAGTTTTATATATCGGAGTTACAGAATTTATATACTATATTCCAGATAAAATTTTGACAAAATGAAAAATAAAAATATTTAATTATTTATTTTACATCGTGTCTCATGCAGATCAGTGTACGGGTGTACTATATTTATATGAACTTTATAACAATTTTTAATTAAAGTCTTAATTTAATTAAATCTGCTATCATGTATTATATTATTAACAGGAAATTAAAAAAAAATATCATTAGACAAAACTTATAAGAGAATTTATAGGATAATTTCCAGATGAGAAATCAACAAAATAGATTAATCAACGCTATTACTAACCATCAGGATGGAATTCCAATTGTGGCAAGAGAAAACATGTTAGTACTTCTTGTCCCGTTTCCTCATCAACATCTGTTTGGAACGTTAACATAGGTTGCGCTTGATTTTCACTTAACCATACCGCTTTCAGGTTCAAATTGATTAAAGAATATGGTAAATAATGTAATCTGTGTAAAATAAAATTTAATATTAATAAGAAAAATAAGCGTGTCTTATCCATGTAATGTTTTTACATCTTACTTTATATTTATGTATTTGATAATTATAATAATGCTAATTATGTGGGTGTAGAAAACAAATTTTATAAAAGTTAAATACCTGTTGCCAGATACATCTAGAACATGAAGAGCAGTACACTGTCCCACTTCAATCGGAAGATACTGTAATTTATTATCTCTTAAAGACAGCACGCCCAATTTCTTCAGATTTCCTAGAGAATAGAAAAACATTAGCTCTGATTATTCAAATTTTTTTCTTACAATTTAAAAGTTTTGTTTTTATATATTCGAAATTGTACAATAAAAAAATACATATTTTATCATCTTACCAATTTCTATCGGTAAAGATTGCAGACTATTTCTATCAACATTCAAATTATTTAAATTATAAAGTTTGCCTATAGACAAGGGTAGCTCTAAAAGAAAATTCTCTGTAAGAATTAATTCTTGCAAATTCTCGCACCTGAAACATAAAATATAGACAAATTTTTATCTCCAACTAATATTTTATTTTTAGTAAGTTAATTTAATTTAAATTTACATTTTGTATACTTACCTTCCTATATTTGGGTTTAGAGTAGAAAGTCTATTTTGATCTATTTTAAGAATAGTTAACTTTTTCAATTCTCCAAGTCCATCAGGTAACTTTTCAATAACATTCTGTGATAAATGCAAGTCTGTTAATGATTCTAACCCGCCAATTTCATCAGGAAGATCTTCTAAACGATTTTCCGAAACATCTAAACACGCTAACGTTTTCAGTTCGCCAATTTCAGGTGGCAAGTGTTGCAATTGATTGTGATCCAGCCACAATTCTTGTAGTGCTGGTAATTGTCCTATATGTGCAGGCTACAGAGAAAATATACAATAAACATAATTATTTCTTTTCATTTCTTTTTTTAATTTACGACTAAAGTTTATAACTAAAATTAGTTCAACCAATTAAAGCTGTCAAATCATAAAAAAAATTAAATTCAAATAATAAAAAAATCTATTGATCAAAGTAAAATTTTATAGCAATGTAAATCTGATATAATGTGGATATCAGTATCCTTAAAATATCTTTGTTATAAGAATCTATTATTAGAGTAAGAATAAAAGTTTATACAAATATATATATAATATGTATACACACAAGCGCGCGCGCGTGTATATGCACAAGAAATAATCAAGAGAACATTCACCCTGAAAGATATGATTGTTATCATTCACTGCATTGTTAATTTCATGATAAAAATCACAAAACTTACCAATTCTTCAATCTCATTGTCACCGAGATCTAATCGTTCGAGTTTTAAAAGCTGGGAGAGCGATTCAGGCAAGGATTTGAGCAAATTTTCTCTTAATTCCAGTGACTGTAATGCCTCCAAGCTACAAGAGAAATATATATTTTCAATAATTTGTGAAACAATGAATAAAATTATATAATATATATAATATATATATATATAATATATATATATAATATATATATAATATATATAATAATACCTATATAGAATATTATAATTTTAGTTTACTTCAAAATTACCTTCCAAAGTCAGATGGCAAGTTTGTAAGGGACATATCATTAAGTCCGAGTACAGTTAAATTTCTCAGCTGTACGAATCCTGCTGGAAGCCTGAAAGAAACAATCAATGAAAATTAACATTTTACTTTTGGATCAAAGAGAATACTTAACAATACGCTGTCGAGAGGAAAGAAGATACAATATATATATATTGTAAAGTGTTATTTGAATTAAAAAATAAGAAAAAGATAAGAATAATTGAATAACCTTGGAATAGGATTACTGCTGAAATCTGCCACCTGCAGTGCTTGTAAATTCTTGATATTTTCAGGAATGTCTGGTATATCTGGTATAAAATAAAATAAGTATAATTTTAATGATTAAATTCTCTTTTTCACACACGCGAGAAAGCGTGCGGTTGCGCATGTGCTATTGTTTACAATTACGTTTATTAACGAGCAAAATTAAAATATTCAATGCTATGCATTTTAACTTTCTGATTATGTATTTTATAAAAGAATGACAGTCTATTATTAATGATATTTTCACAAAATTAATGACTAAACAAATTCTCTCAATTTTACATTCTTTCCAAATTTCCTAATTTTACATATCTTCCCTTATACAACATTTCACTTAAAAAATAAATAAATAAATAATAAGTCGAGTATTTCATTTCATATCCAGAACGACTCCGTCATATTGCAAGAGTCAAACACAATACTGACGAGAGGAAATTACAA
Source organism: Atta cephalotes (assembly GCF_000143395.1). Taxonomy (NCBI): domain Eukaryota; kingdom Metazoa; phylum Arthropoda; class Insecta; order Hymenoptera; family Formicidae; genus Atta; species Atta cephalotes. The sequence goes on from NW_012130145.1 coordinate 21,603, forward strand.
CAAAGCGTGATTCCGCTACGAAAAAAAATACAACTTCTTTCAGTTGTCGACTTTCTCATCACGCAGTCATTTTAATTGCAACTGTAACGTTATTGTGACAAAAACTTCTTTCAATTTTTTATTGAAAAGAATGTTTTATAAAATTAGACTAAGAAATTTATAATTAGATATGCAATATAT